>NC_058025.1:1333606-1633606 GCF_019176455.1 Solea senegalensis | reverse complement strand
AAAGCAGACCCTCAGTAAGCGTGAAGCGTGTTTGAGTTTGTGTAACTGAAACAACCAACAGAAGCCACATGAAAACTTCACAACAACAACGTCTTCTTCTGCTTCTCCATCCAGGCTTTTCCAGACAATGCGGCTCGCAGAGAAGTGGAGGCCTTGGCCGCCGTGTGTCCCAACGAGGGATGCACGTGGACCGGGACCATCAAAGAATTTGAGGTGCTCAAAGACACTTCACAGATAATAAAAAAAGGGTCATAAAACATAAAACAAATACACTTTATCTTATGCACAGATAAAATGCCCGACATTTTCCACATGTGAAATTATATTTCTATGACATATTGTGTCATATTATGGATTAAGTTTTGCAAAATATACATTATTAGAATTACTATGCCGTAGTTTTATCAATTTAAGTTTGTAATTTAAGATATTTAGATATTTCCCTTCACAGACAATAAACTTCATAAATTCAAAATTCATTTAATTATAGGTTATTATTATGTGTCATATTACAGACTCAGTTTTGCTATAATTTACATTATAAACATTACCATGACTTTTATTAATTTAAGGTTTTAAATATTAAAATATAACTCTAAATACCTGGGCAGTGGCGTGAAGGAGGTTAGAAGAAGAAACACACTGTTGTTTTTCTGCCATAGATTTTAAAGTGTAGGATGTAGGTGGTGCTGTAGTTTACAGTCTCTGAGTTGATGGGAGTGTTTTGTTTGTTTGTTTGTTGATGTGCAGATGAGCCACGAGGGAAACTGTGACTTCATGATCATCCTGTGTCCGTCCTGTAAAGAGCTGATGAGAGCCAATGAACAGGAGCGCCACAACGAGAGGGAGTGTCCGGAGAGGACGCTCAACTGTAAATACTGCAAAGAGCCTTTCCTCCTCAAGAACATCAAGGTTACGCTCACTTCCTGTGGAGATTTACTTTATTACAGTCAAAGTATAACGGCCCCACAGCGGGTCATCTCTTGTTCTCTCCTCTTCCTCGTTTCATCTTCAACATCCTGTGTCCAGAATAATCACTGTCCACTGCCACTGTCTCAAAGCTATACATCATAGCAGATCTCACTACTGTCTTGAAGACATTTCCTTGTTACTTTTGCTGCTATCCTTCTGTCTGGATGTAGAGACCATGGAAAAGCTCAATGTTTGGAAGTCATTCTGTTGGGGGATGTACAGAAATATAAAATAGCTCATTATTTGACATCCAGTCTGTTGGTGGATGGATAGAATAGCTCACTATTTGGCAGTTAGTCCACCCATGGATACATAGAATAGCTCACTATTTGGCAGTCAGCCTGTCCGTGGATGTATAGAATAGTTCATTATTTGGCAGTTAGTCTATCTGTGGATACATAGAATAGCTCACAATTTGGCAGTCAGTCTGCTGTTGGATGTATAGAATAGCTCATGTGTTGAATATCTCACTATTTGGCAGTCAACCTGTCCCTGGATGTATAGAATAGCTCATTATTTGGCAGTCATTATGTTGATGATTGCATAGAATAGCTCACTATTTGGCAGTCAGCCTGTCCGTGGATGTCGGTTCATTTATAATTTATCTTCTTATTCATTGACTGTTACTGTTTTATTTTTGTCTATAAGATGCAGAAACCACTGATTCAAACAATATTTGTTAAAAATAATAATAATAGCAATCTTTGAATATGATTATAGATTCAGAGGTGAATGAGCAGAAGTGGACAAAGGAAAAATATAAACTGTTTACAGTCCTGTGATAATAACGTGATGTAACTGTGATCTCACTCTTCAGGCTCACGATGAAATCTGTCCCAAATACCCGATGATCTGTGAAGGCTGTGCCAAGAAAAAGATCCCCAGAGAAAAGGTAGAAATGCAGGAACATTCAAGTCAACGTTCACAATTCTGTTGATCTCATGAACCATTTTTAGTCAGGGATCAATTTCTTTTTTTTTTCTTTCTTTCTTTTTTATCTTTGTTTTGCTTTGCAGTTTGTGGACCATATTAAGTTCTGCAGTAAATTAAAAGCACCATGCCGATTTCATGTTGTTGGCTGCGATACGTCTGTAAGTAGAGACTTTTGTCATCATTTGCTTCACGTGAAACTGCTTCAGATGAATATAAAACATAGATATATGTAAATGTTATGTTAATAATCTAGCAAAACACACTGTGTGGCTGTGGAAATGGAAGCTAAATGTACAAATAATCTATATATCTATATTAATCATATATAAATTCTCTCTATCATGTTTCAAGATGCCAAGGTATGAAATAAGTAAACCGTTTTGACAGAATTTGTTGCTGAAACCTTGTAAATGGATGTTAAAATGCTAATTTGACGAGTTGTTGAGTGGAAGAAAGGAGTATCTTCAAAAGTTAAACGTTTAAAATGAACAGAATTAGTTTGAGAAACTCAACATTATCATTATTATGGGTTAGTTTTGCATGTTTTTCATCTTCATCCTCAGGAGTGTTTGTGTTGTCCCACCTGGTGTGAGCTTAAATCCATATGTCGCTAATCTCCATGCACATTAAAGGGTTAATTATGTGCTTTTTAAAGACAATGGTATTGTCACATAATGAACGCTGACATTGTAGAGGAAAGCTTAAAAGTATGTCAAGTGATTTATTTTACCATTAGACCGCCTTTTTTCAGCTGGAAATTGCTTGTTTGCTTAATTGCTTTAAGCTCACGTTGACACATGAGCTGCTGGTCCACCGCTGCCTCGTGTGGTCAAGTGAAGGATTTCAAACACAGTCGTCACACTTGACCTTACTGATGGCGGCAGCAGTGGATCAACAGCTCCTGTGTGCTGTGATGTAAAATCGCCGATTTTCTCGATGGGCTTTGGTGCCGGGAGAGAGAGTGGTTTACCCTCTGAGTCTGGCGCCTGAGTCCTAGAATATTTTACGGATGCTCGGTAAAAAACGGTGTTTACGACGTGTCACTACCTTTTTATGATCAAAAAACCTGAACTAACCCTTTAATGTGAAACTGTAGTTGAAGTGATGAACATTAACTATGTAGATTTGACAGTTTTGTGGCATAATTTCACAAACGTCACTCAAAGTGCTCTGAACTCGCCTCTGCGTCGATCTCGCTCTTTGCCTCTGAAGGTGGAGAAGGAGAAGATTCACGACCACGAGCGACTGTGCTCCTACGAGCACCTCAACCTGCTGCTTCATTTCATCATGGGCATCAAGGTGAGCCTGGAGAGTCTGCAGCCTCAGAGTCTGGAGGTGGTCAGCCACAGGCTGCACGAGCTCCACCAGTCCCTCAGGGACCTGGAGCATAAGATGAGCCACCTGGGTGCTGTTGCTGGTCCTAGTGCTGGTCCTAGTGCTGGTGCTGGTGCTGGTGCTGGTGTAGGCGCATCAGCAGTAGCACCAGCAGCAGCAGCTCCAGTTCAGGGCGCGTGTGCCCCGACACTGACCACCTCCTTCACGCCGCTGCCCAGCGCTGTGGGCGCCGCGCTGGAGCTGCAGCTGCAGAGCGAGAAGACCAAGGTGGCGGAGCTGAGTCGACGCTGCCAGGAGCTGGAGCTCAAAGTCGGCACGTTCGAGAACATCGTCTGCGTCCTCAACCGAGAGATGGAGCGCTCCTGCGCCACCATGGAGGCGTACAACCGGCAACACCGACTGGACCAGGACAAGATCGAGATCCTCAACATCAAGGTGACAGAGTCTTTCTAAAGATGGACGACACGCGGCCGCGTGCTCAGCTAAGTAAAGTGTTTGTGTGTTGCTGTGCCGCAGGTTCGTCAGCTGGAGAGAACCGTGAGTCTCAGAGACCTGTCCATCGTGGAGATGGAGGGGAAGATGAGGGAAATGTCGGCAGCCACGTACGACGGCATCTTCGTCTGGAAGATCTCGGATTTCACCAAGAAGCGCCAGGACGCCGTGGCCGGCCGAGCTCCCGCCATGTTCTCTCCTGGTAAAAACAAACAGATTTAGCACATAACACGACGATGATGCGTTTGACAGTCACGATCACAGTGTTTGTTTCCCCTCCAGCCTTTTACACGAGCAAATACGGCTACAAGATGTGTCTGAGGATCTATCTGAACGGGGACGGAACAGGAAGAGGAACTCACTTGTCTCTGTTCTTTGTGGTGATGAGAGGACACAGCGACGCTCTCCTCAAGTGGCCTTTCAATCAGAAGGTAAAAACGTCTTCATTCTGGAGGATTAGCATTAGATTAGTAATGTTCAGTCCTTGTCATTAAAACGCTTTAAGACGCGCTTTAAAGGCCCATAAAAGTCGTAAATCAACGTTTTTTTACTCACAGTTTCGACTGAAGTGTGTTCTATTGACCTGTAAATAATGATGAACAAAGGAAATCAGTTTTTCTGTGGTAGCAGATTTAGATCCAGTCTCCTCTCTCAGGTCACGCTGATGCTTCTCGACCAGAACAACCGCGAGCACATCATCGACGCCTTCAGACCTGACATCTCGTCGTCGTCCTTCCAGAGACCCGTCAGCGACATGAACATCGCCAGCGGCTGCCCGCTCTTCTGCCCGCTCCCCAAACTGGACTCTAAAAACTCCTACATACGCGACGACACCATCTTCATCAAGGCCATCGTGGACCTCACGGGACTATAGGCCGATCCAAATTCCCGGTCTGGTTTTTTATGACTTAATAACTGGCATTTCTCTTTGGGGTCCGTTGGCAGCAATATGCAAAAACAGAGCAGAAAACTTACCGTTCGTTTTGGGCGCCAGTCACAGCGTAACCTCCATAACCTCCATAGCCATCAAACCATAAAACGGGGTTTTTGAAATTTTTTTTAAATAAAATAAAACAGGAGTAGCTGCAGAGGTGACTGGACAAAAGTGCTTAAAACATTATTTGAAACAACGCAGTTATCGTATTGTAAAGCTAAAGACGTTCTCTTAAACCTGGTAGAAACAGCTCATGCGTTTTAGTTCCCATTCTTAAATATTAAACAATTATCAATAAATATCACAATTCTCATCACAGCCACAATATAATTGTTTATACTTCATTCAAACTGGTCAAAAAACCATTCAATCCCAACTTTTAACTGTTTTTGGGGATGTATTTATTCGGAATTCACTTCCAGCCACGATTATTTTCCAACGTACTTGGGTTTTTATCGGTTTCGGCTGCGATCGGCATCAGTGGGAACGTAAAATTTAATCTCTGCTCTATTTTTGCCAGAGATTTTCACACACATTAATTTTTAGCTGGTTAGCCTAGCCGTTAGCCTAAAAATTAGCCTTAAAGTCTCTAAAAAATTGAAAAAGGTTCATATCTTTTATTTCATCAATCGGATCATTTTAGCGATCGATTTGAAGAGAAACCGAAGTAAAAGATGGAAAAAAATCTGATCTGTTTCTGGGAAGCGATTGACCTGTTTTTTAAAAATCCTGACTTACACACTAAATTTAACGGAAAAACATTCCGAGATCTCGTTAAAGAAGCAGCTGACATTATCAACTTTGCATTTCAGTTCGGTCATGTATGTGCGATTTAGCCGTTTACAAGTAACTACCAAAATTCAAGTCCCACAAAACACAAATAAAAACTAAAATTCCAAAGAGAACAACACTGGCAATTTAATAATTATGCTGCGGTCCTTTTTGTTCCACCAAACAAACACTGCTCCTTCTGTTGTATTTATAAAATACAATATAGATGTTATCCACTGCTATTACTAACAATGGCTAGCTCGGTGATGTCACTCCCAGCTCCGAACACAGCATTAATGTTAGCGACTTATTTGCACATCTAGCAGACATGAGCGTTAGCATGGTGGTTGTGTGTGTTGATTTTGATTTAGCATGCTAACTGCCACATTCACAAGCTAGTGGTTCGCTTTGACTGACGTAATAAAAAAAAAACGGTCAAATCGTGGATTTTTCAATGGAAACAGTTGATTTACAAAAAGCTTTGTTTAGACGCGTGAACGCTAAAACCTTCGATGACCAACTCCCCAGAGAAAAATGCTCCTTAGCATGCTAATTCCTGCATTCACAAGCTAGTTGTTAGCTTTGACTACAAATCGCTTGTAGAGCAAATTGTTTTTCCCATTTTTTGGTGTTTTTTCATATTATATTTTTTCAAATTTTAGACACCAATACATTTCCTTTTTTTTTGTTTACTATTAAAAACTGAAAATACTGAGCCATTGAAACACTAGCTACGTAGATGACGAGCACTGCGACAGATCTCGCCTGGTCTTGGTGCTTGTTGCTCACTGCTGGCTTGTACTGTACTGCCTAACACGATGAACTCATCGTTCGCATTTAGAAATGTAGAGTTTCCAGCGCGACGCCCATGTAGCCTTTTCTCGGACCGTCGCACCGGCTTTTTTGCACACGGTTTGTAGTGCAGTTGTAACTTTTTCTAAACTTGTTTATAAGTAACGTTTACTGACATTCATGCCTCCAACACTCGAGTCTGTGTTTGTTGGTGCTCATTTGTGGTGGTGGACATTGTTTGAATTCCATGAATTCTGAGTGCAGTATTTCATTTGTGAAGGTTGTTGGCATGTGTTTGTGTGCTTGTTTACATGTCTTTGTGGGGACCAAGACCTCAGTCTGGGAATATGAGGACATTTTATCGGGTCCTCTCATTTTCACAAGGTTGTTTGACAATTATGGTTTGGTCTGGGGGTCGTTGTAAGGATTAGGGTAAAGTTTGGGTGATTTTCATTGATGATGCGTTCCAGTTTGTGAGTTTCTGAGGTAGCTCCAACTTTGCAAGTTCGAAACATGACTTGAGAGGGTGTTCCAGTTTAAAATGAGCAAACTGTTCTTACTATTTACTAGAGCCACAACCGTTTTGGAATCCCACGTAGTGGTTTTCTGAGGTTGCTTCAATTTCCCAACCTGTAAACACAACTTAAGGTGGCCTTTCTGTTGAAACGTACGACTAGGAACTCAAGAATTCCGACTTGGGGTCGTAGCAACCTCAGAAAACAATTTAGCTAACTATGCTCCGACTTTCCAAGTTCCAAACGCAACTTCATTGGGCGTTCCAGTTGTAGTCGGAAGTCTGTGTTTTCAAGTTTGTACTTGTAGATTTCAACTACGGCCCCTTACGTTGGTGGTTTCTGAGGTAGCTCAAGACACAACTTGATTGTGCGTTACAGTTGTAGACGGACGACGGAAGTAGAAACGCTTCAACGAATGGGATTTTTTTTTTCAGTCATACACGTGGGAAAGTTGCTACACTGTTAGCGTGTGCTAAAATAAGAGCGTTTGCTATCAACTGGTCTTGCTAACGGTGACGTGTAAATGGAACGCACCATCAGCTGCGATGGTTTACTTTCTAAAGGTTCTGTCCTCACATAGATGCATCTAAATGTGTGTGTGTGTGCTGTTCCCCTTTACAGTTTCATTTTTCACGTTTTAAAAGTTGTTTACCGCAGTTTATTAAACAAACAACCACCGTGATGTTAAAAGTTGATTTGCCCAAAATGAAAATACAACATATTTTATTACAAATAAACATATATTTACATAAATAGAATCCATATCTCTTCAAATTAAACTTAAGTGCCATTTTTATTTGGTTGTTTTCTGGTCTTTGTCTTCATTATATTTTTCCCTCCCTGATCTAAGCGACTAAGAATGTTTCCATTGTTCCTTTTTTCACACATGAAACTAACGAATGTCACCGTGGTTTTTTTCTTTGTTAAATCATCCACTAAATTAAAGGTCAGTTTATTATCAACACCCGGGTTTTGACATCTTCACCATATATATATACAGTATATATATACACACACACTTATATATTACATATATAAACACTGAAACCTCTGGGATGTTTCAGTAGGAAATAAAGTGCCAGTTAATTTCATGGACCAACAGTATATTTTTTTATGATTTCGTGATCAATACATTCTGCTAATGATTGACAGCTTGAAGTGTGATGTTTTTGGATCATTTTCTGACCACGTGCTTGAGTTTGATGTCGTGTTTGAGGAAGTTGAACATAATAAAATAAAAATATGTACACAAAAATACTGTGTGGATGTTCACCTATTAATAAAATCAACTGGAACTGACTGAAGTAAAGTTCTGTGCAGCCTCCCTCTGACCAACAGAGGGAGACATTGAGTCACGCTGACACGAACACACAGTAGGGTGTTGAAAAATATAAATTACTACACAAAATAATTCGATTTTGCACAGTAAGTCTGACTCTCTGCTTTAATATAACAGCAGTAGAAGTGTAATCATAACTTAACAGTAGTACTTCTCAAAGTTAAGTTTAAAAAAATACTACACAAAACAATAGAGATTTGTTTTCGATGTCCCTTTAGGGGTTCCGTATGAAATAACATGCACACAAAAATAAAATAAAATCAATCAAAACCCTGCATTATTCACTCAGATCATGAGCTGAAAGTATCTTTATTTGTTGATTTATGGAAGTAAAACAACAATAAACTAAAGAGAAAACAATCAGAAAATTACATTAAAATATGCCCTTTAATTTGTCAAACTCTTTGAGTTGCTTTGCTACTCAAAGTCAAACTAACAAGTAATATATAATATATACTATAACCTCTTTATTAATAAGTATAAATATTGTATGATGTGTCTCTGTGGCCAGCAGAGGGCAGACTTGGTATGTCTTAAATTTACTGTCATGGTATCTGTTTAATTTATTTTTATTTATGTTTATTTCGGTCATGTACGTTAGATCACTCATCATCACACATCATCTTAGTGTAGTTCACACAATACACATAACCGAAAGGGAAAGCGGGAGAAGCAAAAACCCCCATTACCAACAGAATACATATTTCCATCGTAATGTATACTTAAACATGTATACTACTCCTAATACTACAACTACTTCAAAACAAAAGGACTGTAAAATAAAAATAAATGAATATGAATGAAATGGTCTAAATGGTCTGTGTAAACGGTAAATAAATAAAGTGGTCACAGTAAACAGATTTTAAACATAGTACAAACACATTTGGTGCGAGACATAAAGCAACTTTCAGCAATTGTTATTATTTAACTTAGTATTATTTTCTTGTTAGTTGTTTAATATTCCACACAATTCCTCAACTCCACTCTGATCACATCCCCTGGTTTATACATTTTCCCTCCAAGTACCACCAGAGGGAGCTCACATACCGCACCATTGGTGGTACACATACCACAATTTGAGAACCATGGGACTAAACTATTATTTTGTGGTGCACATCAGCTTCATCTTGGAAACATGTTAAATAAATAAATAAATAAATACGTTTCCATCACCTCCATCATCTGTCACCTCCTCAGTGTGGTCTCTTTAATCCATCGATGACATCATCATCATCGTCATTCTGACCACGTCTTCATCCTTTTTTATTTAGTTTCCAGAGCTTTAATGTCGGTAAAGAACTTAAACTTTAATGTTTCTTCTGGTAAATGTAGAAGATTCTCAAAAAAACCCAGTGTGTGGTTAAAAAAACGTTCATTCACACTCAGACACAAACTGTAAATCCTGTTTACTGTGAGGAGGAAACTCATAAACCTCAGACCCTTAAATGCCTTTTTCATGACGTAAAAAATACCTTATATGGCAACTTTCAGTGTTATTTAACATTATAAAAGTTTAGACCTTCAGGAAACACTGAGAAGTGGATTAAAGGTCCAGTGAGTAAAAACATAAGATGGTTTATTGGCAGAGATTGAAACATATTACCCATAATTGCTATTTGATTTTCTATTTGATTTTCATAGCCACTAAATCAGCATTTTATGAACATAAGACAACAAACAACACAAACCTGTTGCATAAACAAACAAAGAAGTGATAATTTTACAAGTAAAAAGTTATAATTTTACAAAAAGAAGTTATAATTTTACAAGCAAAGAAGTTGTAATTTTACAAGTAAAGAAGTTGTAATTTTACAAGTAAAGAAGTTGTCATTTTACAAGTAATGAAGTTGTAATGTTACAAGTAAAGAAGTTGTAATTTGACAAGTTGTAATTTTTCATTTTTAATTTTAATTGTGACACACTGGACATTTAGCAATACAAACACAAGTTCTTTATTTCTGGATTTAAAACAGACAACAACAAGTAAGTACAACAAACTAAACAAAATACTTAAGATACAAACAAACAAAATGCTAAATTAGCATAGTAGACTAATAGCCGGCTAAACTAGCCTGTAAGCAGTCGAGGTGCATTGTGGGTAATGAGGGGAGAGAGATGACAGAAAAAACAAAAGTGTTATGTTTTTTTCTCCCCCCTTAAATTGTCTTTGTATCAGCAGAAGCACCGGAGCGTCATGCTACATTTTTAGCGTCGTCTGTCAAGTGAGATATTTTTTTCTGACCGTCTCGGAGGGAAAATCAATAAAATAAACTAAAAAAGTTTCACCCTCACTGGAGAAAAGTTTCATCCAGAGGCAACAATCATGATAAAACAAACCGCATGTGAAATAAGTATCAATAAATGTTCAAAGTATCGGGAGATTTGTTACAACATCTGTGAGAAATTTTGTATTCTAGCGTTTATTTGTGGGGGGAATTGAAGTGAGGCTTGGTCCGTATATTGACTTTTATGATCTCATTTTCTCTGCTGTCTGTGGAGGCAAAGATAAAGCGCTTTATACTCGGCTCCACACAATCACTAACTGTTATTGCTTTTATGGGCCGTTGATAAAAGCCAACACACGGCGTGTTTCTCTCCGCTCCGTTTGTCTTCAGGCTCGGCAGCTGCTTTAACGCTCAGTGGAAACACTGACTGTGGATCTCACTGTTTCTACCTGCTGAGCTGAAAAAGTTACCTGAACTTTCTCAACCTTTCAACCTGGAAGTTCCTTAATGTTTTCAGAGGAAAAAGGTTCACACTAATGAGACGATCCAGCCTCCACTCTGCACTTTCTGTTGAGTTTTTCAAATTGAAATCTTACCCTAATCCAAAAACGACAAAAAGATCTTTAAGATTTCCAAAATAATATTATGACAAAAAAAGCCATAACATCATGGTAATAAAGTAAAAAAAAACACAAAAAAAACTGTAATATCACAAAATAAAGTTACAAGAAAAAATATGTAATTTTACACATAAAAATGTATAATATTATAAGAATTAAGTGGTCATTTTATGTACAAAAAGTTGTAATTTCAGTAAAAATGTACAATATATTATACATTTTTACTTAATAAAGAATAAAGTAGTAGTTTAATGAGTAAAAGGTTTGTAATTACTAAATCCTGAATTTAGAAATTAGCCCACAGCTTCGGGTTGCACCAAGATAGCTCTTGGCTAACTAATAACTCTTAAAAGCTTTTAGATCACTTTTAACTAACCTTGAGATCAAATTTCTTTTCTCACTAACTTTTAGAAAGCTTTTGTCTGACCTTTGGCTAATTTTATAGCTAACTCTTGGCTAAACCTTTGTGGATTAGTGGAAAAGTTCCTCTTTGATTTACAGTGAGAGTTGTGCGACTGAGAGACTGATGTCACAAAGCAAACACACCAGTCTGTGATTAACATGAAGCTCATGGCTGAACACCTCCTCAGATAGAGTCGGTTGCTATGGTGGTGGTAAGTAAATTTACTGTATGTTCTCTATTTATTTAAGTTTCCCTTAATGTTTCCATGACTTCTCTGCCTCTCGGCCCTCGGATGTGGTCTCTGTGTGGTAAAGCGTCTCTTCATTACACATTTTTCTGGTCGGGGCCACCGTGATACCAACGAAACCAGAAGAAAAAGCACATTTAAATCAAAGCGTCCACCAAAAACTTCAGCTGCCAGAGGGTTTGCGTCATGCGTGTGACTCACCATGTGATCACCTCAAGATGGGATGCATGTGGCCGGACGGTTGAACCCACACGGAGATCAGGGTCACGTTAGAGTTCACCTCCATTGACGAGAAGCAGGAGCTGTGAAATATCTGTGACAGGGTTTGGATCGTGCTCCAGAGCGTGCGGCGATCACAGGACGCCTCATGTAGGAGACATTAGTGCACACATGAAGGAAGAAGAATCCACAGGTGGCGCTGACGTCATTGGAGACTGAAGACAAGGACTGCACTGTGATGGTCAGTGAAGGTCAGTGAAGGCATCACATCTCCTCAGGGTTCCTGAGATGATGAAGCAGCTGTCTGACTGTGAGGAGACGCTCAGTGGAAGCCATTTTTCATTTAGAGATGTTCTCCACGGAGATGTGAGCCTGATGGCCTGAAACTTGAAACCGTTTTGTTTAAAATGCCACGATGTTTCTTAACCGTCTTCCACTTCCCTCACGTTCACGGTCCAATTTGACCAATTTGACTCAGGACCTCATGATATCTGAGCATCTGAACACGTGATATTTGCAGGTTTCATGTGTGAAGTACTAAAATACTAAAGTAAATTGGTTTTCAATAAAGTAAAAGTTAAATATTAAAATAAAGTTGTAATTTTACAAAAATAAAAGTTATAATTTTACCAGTAAAACATCTAATATTACAAAAATAAAGTTGTAATAGTTTAAATTTACAAAACTGGCCAAAATGTAAGAAAGTTGTACTTTTCACAAGCTACGAAATTATGTCATTGAAACATTTACATTTAGTCTTTATTTACTTACCTAAGAATTTCTTCTTTTTGCACACACCCACACCAGTTTGATTAATTAATTAATGCTTAAAGTAACATTATTAAGACAGAGTTTGTGTTTGTGTTATTTTCCCTTTAAATTTGAATAGATTTGATTATCTGATTACAAAATTATTTTTCATTTTAGGTCAAAAATATGACAAATGTCCCAGTAATAAGGCGTATTTTACATTACTGAAAATACATTTTTGCAGTGTAAACTGGAACGTGAATGTAGGTTTTAAGCAGTCAAACAAAAGATATTGAACGTCAGAGCTTTGCTGTGTTCTGTTGGACGATGATATACAGTGACTCTGACGCTGCTGCAGCCAAGAGAAGAAGAATGAAATGAGAAGAAACAGCAGGAGGTTTTTTCATTTTCTCCTGCTGAGGATCTGCTGCTGTGGAACACTGACCGTCACTTAGAGAAAATACTCTCCGAGGTTCATGATTCTTACATCGAGCTCCACGGGATCTTCTGTGAAAGGTGAGACTTTTGTCTGTGACTCCAATGATACGACGACGCTTTTCTATAACTGACATAAGAACAGAGGACAGAGGTCGGAGGTCAGAGGACGTCGTCATCACTGTTTACGCCATTGATCAGTGAAAAGATAATCTGACATTATAGAATAACACAGACTGGATTTATGTAGAGATTATTCAGAGGTCACAGCTCACACTTTATAAAATCACTGCTCGACAACAAGGTCAACGGGAATTTAGGATCAACATTTAATAAACTAGTGTGTGATCCTTTCTGCTGACCGGTCATTTCTACACTGATGATTCAGCACATTTGTTCAAGGAGGTTTATGCATGGGTGTGTGTGTGTGTGTGTGTGTAAACATATATATACCACCTCTTAGGGACCTGAATAAACACTGACCATGTCAGGACCAGTAGTCCTCATAGAGACCAAAACCTGGTCCTAATGAGGCAGAACCTACATTTCTGAGGAACTGGGTTAAGTTTAGGAGTAAGTTTTGAAGTTTTGAGGTTAGTGATAAGGCATGCTTCAGGCAACTCAAAACAAATTTTCAACAACGTCATCTCATTCCTCTGTGTCTGTAATTCACATCTATGCTGTTAACAAACACTTACTAACATTTGGCTAACATTTGGCTAACATTAGGCTAAGTTTTCGATACCTTTTTGCTGGTTTTCAGTGAACATTTGACAAACTTTTTTGCTGTTTTAGCCAATTTCTATCTGGCTTTTGGCTTAAATTTGTGGCTTACTGACTATCTTAGTAGCTAACTCTGAGCTCACCTTTGGTAAAATGATCGATACTCTTTGGCTAGTTTTTAGCTAATGTCTGACTAAGTTTTTGCTATGTTTTGGCTATGGTCTATCTGACGTTTGGCTACAGTTTTTAGCTATTTTTAACTAATGTTTATATAACATTTGGCTATAGATTTTGGCTAGGTTTTGGATAACTTTTAGATAGCATTTTGCTCTTAGTTTTTGGCTAACTTATGACAAAATTTTAGATACCATTTCGCCATAGTTTTTGGCTAGGTTTTGGATAACTTTAAAGTAAGGTTTAGCTAACTTTAAAAAACAAACAAACAACAAAACACTTTTAGATAGCTTTTGGCTAACGTATGGATGGCTTTTGTCTGACCTTTTTGCTGACGATTTGCTAAACCTTCTGTCAGTTGCTGATATTAAACATCTTGGAATGCAATAAGAGTTACAGTCTGAGTCTCGGGTCTCAAAGAAAAATGATCTTGATGACTGAAAAAGCTTTTTAAAACCAATTTTAACAACAGTAAATCACTGCACAGCAGCTATAATTGTAAAAACATTTCACGGTATTTTCTGGCCGAGGTTAAAGGGTGAATTATATCCTTCACAATAAAATCAGTCCTGTGAGATTTTAGTTTCTTTTGGATTAAAATAATTTACACATGTTTAGTGGATTATCAATAAAGTCACAAGTGTAAGGATTTTCTTTGCTGTCAATAGAAACTGTGAATGATGAGGTCAAATACAAACCTTTTATTCCACTTTCTCATTATTTACTGTCAAAGACCTTCAGGATAAAGTTCCATGATTCAATGTTTCCTTCAGTGAAACAAAGTTGGTTCACTCTCAAATAAATCTACTCAAACACGATTACAATCAGGTCTTTACACCGAGGACGTGATTGAATCTGACAGTCGGAGGACAGAGACGTCCTGTTTGGACAAAGAACACTTTCAGGGTTTTGTAACACTGTAAAAATACATGGAGACAAGAGTTTATGTTGTTAATGGATGATTCAGCCTCTCACTTCAGAGGCAGTGATGCTGAAATCAAGATTTAAGATTAAGGATTATTAGATTATAGATTATTTATCGTTTTTTTTTTACTTTTTGCAGACTTCAGTGTGTTGATGACTTCAGGATAAAAACACAACTTGACAACTTTTCAGTGCTTATTATTTTAATATTACTCATCCAGAAAATGATGAGTGACAAGTGAAGCAAACATTAAAAATTATGTACCTTTCTTTCTTTATTTTGTGGAGGGGGAGGTTTCATAGTGTGCAGAGATAACAGATATTATTAGATTATATTAGGTAACACATGGTTTAACTGGTTTAACATGTTTTTTTAATCCGTATTAAAACAAATGATTTAATGAACAAGAATAACAACATCTGGTGTAAAGTTGACTATGTAATTATTTTATGAAAAGCATAGAAATCATGTTTATTCACTTTCCAAGCAGTTGAAAAACACTATTCTCTGAGCTGGTGGTCGAGGTGTTTCCACAGAGTTTGTGTTCTTTGGACGGTTCTCTAACGTTGGTCCCCTCCGGCTCTGCTTCCTCCCGTCCGTCAGTCTCGCATCACTCTCGTCTCTGCTGGACTTACAGGACTCTTTGTCTCGCAGCAGGAAGCAGAATCCTAAGCAGCACCGTGGCCTCTCTCAGCACCAACGTGTTTTCCTTGTCAGCGGCTCGAGACGCTCGAGGGCCAAACTTCTCCACCCTCTGATTGACATTTAAGGAGCAAAAACAGTAAAAAAAGAAGCCCTTATCACATAAAGAAGAAACCCGTCTATATGTTTCTCATTATCACACCTGAAGCCCCGGCTCAGTGAGGGCCTGTGACACACACATGGTTCTGGTTTGTGAGCTGAACGCTCTGCATGTAAATCACGTTCAGTAGCTTAAGTCATCTCATTTAGCTCTGGCCTCCTGACTGCAGCCCCCCAGTGGTTTAATATCCTGCAGATGTGAGTGGAACCTATTTAAGAGTTTGAAATTAAGATAGTTTTCACTAAAGCAGGACAAACAACAACTTTCCTGTTAGAAAAATGACATAAAGCTCATATTTTACTTAATTAAAAAGAAAACACGTGTGTCTTTTCAGCTTTATTTTTGACAAAAACAACGAAAAAAACAATTATTTCGTCAACATCCTTCCCACTGTCTTTCCTCAGCGTCATGAATAAATGTCTAAACATCTGAAAGTTAGTCAAAATGTTAGCTAAACAACTGTAGCCAAATGCTGTCTAAAAGTCAGTCAAAACCTAGCCAAAAACTATTGCCAAATGCTATTTAAAATTTAGTCAAATGTTAGCTAAACAACTGTAGCCAAATGCTTTCTAAAAGTTAGTCAAATGTTAGCTTAACAACTGTAGGCAAATGCTGTCTAAAAGTCAGTCAAACCTAGCTAAACTATGCCAAAAAAAAGTCAAAACCTAATACTACTGGCCAAATGCTATCTAAAAGTTAGTTAAATGTAGCTAAACAACTGTAGCCAAATGCTATCTAAAAGTTAGTCAAATAGCAACTGTAGCCAAGTCAGTCAAAACCTAGCCAAAATCTATAGCCAAATGCTATCTAAAAGTTAGTCAAATGTTAGCTAAACAACTGTAGCCAAATGCTATCTAAAAGTTAGTCAAATGTTAGCTAAACAACTGTAGCCAAATACTATCTAAAAGTTAGTCAAATGTTAGCTAAACAACTGTAGCCAAATGCCGTCTAAAAGTCAGTCAAAACCTAGCCAAAAACTATAGCCAAATGCTATTTAAAATTTAGTCAAAAGTTAGCTAAACAACTGTAGCCAAATGCTATCTAAAAGTTAGTCAAATGTTAGCTTAACAACTGTAGGCAAATGCTGTCTAAAAGTCAGTCAAAACCTAGCCAAAAACTATAGCCAAATGCTATCTAAAAGTTAGTTAAATGTTGGCTAAACAACAGTAGCCAAATGCTATCTAAAAGTTATCAAAAATGTGGACTTTGCACACAATAAAAACAGAGAAGACGAAATAATAACACTTCATGTTTGTAACCTATCTGGCTGTATTTTGTTATGTATTTAGTTTGAGCCTCACAAAGATCAGATGATAACTTGAACTCTGACCTTCCTTTAAATCACTGTCCTCACTCTAACGTTTTCTCCAAAGCTGTTGCCGTGGCAACAGTTTTAACCCTTTCATTAGACATCACAGCAGCGGGCGGCTAGCGTTTTACGTCGCTGAGCTGCTGCTTCTAATAAAGCACAGGACACTGTTTATAATAATAATAATACTAATAATGATGATAATAATGATGATAATTAAAATAAAAAACACAGCGTTTGTGCAGCTCAGGTTCTTCCCACAGACTTTGATCATCCACGTGTTTAAAGACTCGTTCACCACGAGCACCTGGATCCTCCTCACACAACTGTGAGACACAAACCATAATAACAGTGATTATTTACGTTCACTGCTGCTGAGAACATGTGAGTGAACGTGACCTTCGGGAGAACACGTCAAGGTCTATCTACCTACCTATATATACATATATACTTACATATATATATGTATATATATATACATATATATGTATATATAATGTATATATGTGTTTTTATTGCTGCCGTAAACTGTTTTGAACTGTTTTCTCACAGACGAACACGTTACAATTCAATCGCAGCAGAAATAACACACACACCTGCACACCTGATGTTTATGTCAGTGATTAAAACACGACGTGCGTTGACCCCATCAGTGAAATTTATAAAATTTATAGCGTGTTTTGTGTGGAATTCTTTAAAAGTCATTCTTGAGATTCCCGGGAGAGCAGTTTAGACTCAGACTCCGGACGCTGGAGCAGAAACAGCTGCCGGGTCTGAAACTGTGTTAGTGACCAGGAACAAAACTCAGGAAGATTTAAGGTCACTCTGCCGTGATTTAGACACAGAATATTCAATTATAAACGGCTCGCGGCACAAATTCATGCAAGTTATTGTTAGCCTTCAGATTATTGTTATATCTGTGGCTTTCCTGTCATTTTTGAGGGGGTTAAAGTGCATAAAAACTCTCGAAGCGCCTGACGAAAATGCGATATTGGCATAGATCCCGGATCTGTGTGTTGCTCAAGGGCTCTATAGCGCCCCCCTAAGGTGAAAACAGTGGACGTGGGTGAGAGGAAGCAGTCAATCATTTCCTCCGCACTGTCAGCAGCTGCCGTCCATTTGTCCTTCAGTGGCTCTGACCTCATGTTCTGCGGTGATGAAGACGCTTTGAGTTTGGCTGGAGTGGAAAAACATGACGTGTGGGGAATTTGAGACGTGGTCATATTTCACATTTTGTGGTTTGTTGTTTTTTTTGCCCATGTTCTCATGAAAGACTGGGATGGATTTCCCTCTTAAAGCTGGAGTACGCGACATCTGTAGGAGTCTAAAGTCGTGTTGTGTTAATGATTTCATGACACTGAAGTTGTTCTCGCTCAGTTCACCTGCTCTCCTTTTATCTGTTCAGTCATGACAACACACCTGCTGCACATCACGTTAATGCAGTGGCTCAGGTGTGTGTGTGTGTGTGTGTGTGTGTGTAGTTCAAGGACCGTCGGACAAAGTCTTTACAGTTTCACGAGACTCAAAAACATGTACCAAATAAAATAAATGTTGTTCACACTTATACGTTTACATGATTAACATGTTTTATTTATTCATTTAACTTGTTTTCCATTCTTCACTTGACACAAATTCATTTATTTACTCGTCTAATATCCTGATTTTTAAATGATTTTAGGTCAATAATAAAAATAATAATAGCAATAAGTGCGTTTCAAAACTCTCACGGTCACTATACAGCACAAATTAAATAAACAGAATCAAATAAAACAAAGCTAAGATATAATCAAACAAAGTCAAATATATGCAATATTAATGAATTACAATGCAGTACAAACACAGAAGACGTCTTTTCCTCAGGATTAAAATAAAGTTAAATCTGCATATTTTTACATATATTTGACTTTAAATGACATTTTAAACACTGTGTGATTGTGACATCATCGTTCAACTATGTTAATGAACTTCCTGTGAATCAGCAGGAGCTGAGGTCACCTCTGACCTCTGACCTGTGACCTGTCACTGACCCTCACAGAAAAACCACAGACACTGACACAGAGTGACGTCATGACTGATCTTCACCACTTCTTCACCACTTCATCATCATGTCATTCTCCCTGATGATTGATGTAAGTCTGGATTTTTTTCCATTAAAGTGCTAATTAATTGCTAATAGCTATAATTGTGCAAAAGTCACGAAACAAAAGTTTTTCGTTTATGTTTGTTCATCAAAACGAGCAGAGCAAACGCTGAACTTTGACCTGTTTCAAAATTTCACAAATTCAATCTGATTTTAAAAATTTTGAGTACTTTTTTAAACACTTTTTGTGTTTATTTAGTTACTAATGTAGAAACTAATGTCGTAATGGAATAAAAAGTAGCCTGAATTCTAAAGGGTTGCTCAAAGGGTTAAACTTTTTATATCATTTTATTTTGAAAATCGAATGAACAAATGATCCACACATTCATGTAGAAACAGCATTTTAAATCAACATTTTTTACTGCAGATTATGCATTTTAATTTATCTTATTTTTCTATAATCAATGAAAGTCTGCGATTCTTCTTCATGAAAAACATGTGTGTGGGGGGCGGAGCTCTAGCTCTAGCCCTATTGACGAGCCACCACAGCCTATGATGGGGGTTCTCAAACTGACCATCTTCTCTGGTCAGTCAAATTTTCAATTTTAAAGTAGTTTTCCTGCCATTTTCACGCCAACTTTGTCGGAGCGCTAAGGCCACGCCTTTTCATGTAGATACAGAAAATCCTTTCATGACTTTTAATCATTAACTCAAACACATGGACCGAGTTTGACGCTAGTTCAAACTTTTAGTTTTTCCAAAATGGCCGACTTCTGGGTGGGCGGAGCTAATGGAAGTACATTAGAAATTTGTTTGGAATAATGAGATCAACAAGTTTACAATGTAGCATTTTATGCAATTTTGCCAACTTTCCCTCACGTCCAATATTCCCAAAAAATTCCTCAAGAGACTTTGGAGTAAGCCTCAAACTCAGCAAATTTTGTCCCGATCCGACAACTTTTGTCTGAGCATGACCCGACTTCTGGGGGCGCTATAGAACCCTGGGGCACCGGTGCCACTAATGCATTTTTGACACAAATTTCAAGAGTTTTTCTGCACGTTAACCCCTCAAAAATGAGCACAACGGCCGAGAAAAATACTAATCTCAACAGGAACTTGGTGCTCAGACATTAATAATTTGATATCATGTGGCGGGCCACCGGAGGGCCGCATGTGGCTCACAGGCCACAGGTTTGACACCTCTGTCTTATGACACCTCTGTCACACAAACTGATTTTCCTCGTCAGACTGAAGTCAACATACGCTAATTACCAGCACGTTAGCGTGTTTTTCCCCCCGCTGGACGAGGTAATTGATGAGGTGCGATAACGTCGTCCGGCGTTGCTCGTTAGTGCCGCGATGATTGATTAATTAGGCCTCTGTTTTTCTTTCTCTTTCTCTTTAATTGCTCACATTCATCAAAAATGAAATCTGCTCCACTGTCGTCTGGACTCTGTAATTCAATCCTTCTCTTT
Source organism: Solea senegalensis (assembly GCF_019176455.1). NCBI lineage: Eukaryota > Metazoa > Chordata > Actinopteri > Pleuronectiformes > Soleidae > Solea > Solea senegalensis. Next base: position 1,613,136 of record NC_058025.1, on the reverse strand, counting down.
CTCTGGACGTCCACAGTTTGAGTGGAAACGACACGACGGAGCATCGACAGAGAGGATTTTATGTCTGGAAGCCATAAAGTTTTTAGATATAATAATAATAATAATAATGATGATGATGATGATGATGTGAGCTAATTGTCTCAGATTGGTGCTGCGTGACGGAGTCAGGACGACGCTACGACCAAAGCAAAGTTAACGCTGAGTCATGTTTCTGCTGCCATTTTACCACAAACCTCAAACATCTGACCCATGACCTCAGATTCCTCTCAGGTAGATCCAATTGAAAGTCTTACATTTATGTTCTGTTGTGAATTCTCCCACTGAACTTTGAAAGATAGGCCAAAGATATTTAGCTCTTAATGCTAATCCATGGGTTAATCAATTCATTTTATTTGATTTAAAAGTAAAGCTTGAATTTCAGATTTGCTCTCCACCTTAAAGACTCCTCCCTCCCTGATGTAAATAACAATCAGTCAATGAAGCCGACTTTAAGGTCAAACGTCGAGAAAACAGGAACGGTTCTACGATTCCGTGCATTTGTGCGTCATAAAAGTTTGTGGATTTACCAGCGTGAACATTCATGACTTCACACATAATCACACAGCGTTTACTCCAAACTACAAACTGACTTTAAGCATGAAAAACGAAATAACGACTGTGGTAAGTAAAGTAAAAAGTTTTCCAACGTAGAGTTTGGTTTTTAATGAGGATTCTTCTGTGTTGGATCATCTGGAAGTTCATGTGGAAATGACATGTTGCCCCTGGTGCTGTTTCTCATTTCTGCCTTGTAGAAATTATTCTAATTAGACTTGAAGAAAGTGCAGCAGCAACTGTGGGTTTTCATGGAATAGAACGTAAAATATTATTATTATTCCTTGAGCTACCATCACTTAGGAACACTGATATTTAGACGGACTTTATTCAATGAATCTGTCGGCTTTGATTGTTTTTCTTCTTTGTCGATATAAAAATGAATATAGATGACGTGACTGGTGATGAAGTTGTGTGGAAATCCCAGGACACGTCATTAAAGTACCTTCTCACTTCTGCTCCTCTGTAAGTGAAGACGAAGGATATGAGATTTATCGATTGTTCTCTCTCCTCGACTCCCTTTGGTGAGGTCGTTTGAAATGTGTTCCTCAGCCCTCTCATCACATCACGTGTCTCACAAAGTGATGAATATCTTTTGACAGACTCTCAAAACCGGAGCACAAACACACATTCTCACTTCTTGCTGAGGACACTCATTGACATAATGCGTTCTCTGGCCTCTTATCCTAACCCTAACCCTTAAGCGAAACCTAATTCTAACCCTAAAACCATTTCTTAACCTCCTGAAAACACTTTAAATTGAATTTTAGGGCTAAGATTGGAACTGTGGTCAGTTTAAAGTCAGGGTTAGGGATGAACTGGTTCTGGCTAAGGTTCTGGATATTGGTTTGTTTAGGCCGTGCAAATGAATGGAAGCCAATGCAGTGTCTTCAAAAGTAAAGCTGCGCAAACTTGTGTGTAAAGGTCTGCAGTAGGTTGTGACGACATCTTCAGGAGCTGTAGGCGACTGGACTTCCTTGAGGTTGAGTTTGAAGACGTTCATTCAAAGACGTCATTCCCAGAAATGAAGAAGCCTCTTGGATGTGAGGTGAAATGTCTTCGATCCTAACTCAAGCAAGTCCAGACGCCTACAGTCAGTTAACTCCTTGATGAATGAGAACCTTCACAGACACATTGTGATGACAATTTTGATTCAAGCCTGTTTTTGTGAGGACATGTTGGCCGGTCCACACAACTCCCCCTCTGGAATGACCAGACAAGACAGAACATTGCCACCCCAGCCATCCCAACAGCAGGAAGGACCTCGTCTAAGGTCCCTGAAGACACCCTCAGTAACTCCTCCCCTGTGTAAAATTAAAAAAAAATTTGAAGGCAAACCCAGAAGTCCCTCAAAAGAATGATCAGGACCAAAAGTGTATTGGGTTTCCCCCACATACTGGATCCTACATCGTTGACAAAAGAGGAACATTTTGGGTGTTCAAATGAAGGTCCTCTGGGGCTCTGATTCCTGAGGATTCTGATGAGGGGGACACAAGCTCTGACCAAACTGAACTCCAGATGCTCCAAAGAAGAAGATCCTTGAAGAATGTTTTGGTAGCCTTCTCCCTGTCCACAATTCTTGTGCAGATCCTCTGAAATCTGAATACTGGTACTGTATGTCGTAGGTAAAAGCTGGATCTGTTGGTTCTGGCAATCTGTGGGTTAGTGCATTTAAGAACACTTAAACACCCACAGGGCCATGTAAACATTCAATTCATAATTATGACTTCATTTGGAGAAATATCTTTCCACTGTACTGGGAGTCATTGGATGTAAGGTTCATGTGGAGATGTTCCAGTAAGTGCTGGTCTGGATGGGAGGGTTTTTGATTGCTTCCATACTCAGCGCAGTGTCAGTATTGGTGTATATGACTTCACATCCATGGTGAACGAAAATATGTTGGAGAGAGTCAAGGACTTTAATCAAACCGTAACGTAATGGGCATTTTTAATAAAACTAAATAAAATTTTGGTCTCCACCGCTCAGAAAAAATCAATCCGAGTCCAAACCTTGGAGTAAAAGGTCAGGAGATTGATTCATCCTCAGGGCATCGCTCACGTGAGCGTCTGCAACAAACACCTGTCAATCATTTTTCCCCCAGCAGGTTTAGTTTTGTCCTGTGATCTAAATTGATTTATTTAATTTTTTCATATTTAACCAGGGATAAAAGTAATGAAATTGAATTTCCATGAATAAAACAATCTTCTTTATTTATCCTCCACAGTTCCGCTAAAGGTATATTACCTCTAAATTCTCTGGCACACTTTAGAACTCCTGCATGTCATTTCATTTGTTGGTCTATTTTCTGTTTTTGGCAGTTCAGAGTTTGACCTGAAGGTCCATGTGTGTATTGGTGGCTCATTCGTGGATTATAAATAGAAGGCATCCTCTTTTTTTTGTTTGTATGATCCTTTGTGTTTCCTATCAGCTGGGCAGTGATGTCAGAGGTTTTGGGGGAAGCCCAGGCTCTGACACAGTCTGAGCTGCTGGAACAAAGCCATGTCAGTGGAGGCAGACGGGGGAGGAAGTGGAGGAGGAGGAGGAGGTGGTGAAAACCCAGCTGTCTGTCTCACACAGCCGGTATTGTTTCCTCGCCACTGTTTCCACACAGCTACAGCGCCGTCAGGATTCCTGAGTGTCTGCCACAAGCTCAAACAAACTTGTGGTCAAGGAAACTCACTCTTTAGGCCTGATGTCAAATTCTCGGTCTCTGTGATTTCCTCTAAGGCTGCTCATCCAGAGAATAAAGGTAGACTGTGATAGGATTAGCAAACACAAATCTTGGGGATTAAATAAGATTCTAGGTCATTTTAATAGTGTGATAAGACTGATTCTGACACTGTCTCATCTACATATATGCTGCGTTTCCATCGTGGTACAGTTTGGAATGGTTAATCCTGGGTCAAGCTTTTGTTTTAACCAGAACAGTACCTTTACTCTGGTACCCCAAGGGCAGGGTGCCAAAGAACGCAACAGTTGGGGGTTGTGGTTATTTTTGTACTTTTCTTAATGGATATGCAAAAATAAATGTACCACACTGTGCCAAACTGAACTGGAAACGAGATCACCATTAAGTCTGAACTCTGAAGTCTTAGTCTTGTCTGAGTTTGTGTGGTCTTAATGTAACACATACTCATCTTCTCCCGTTCTACCGCTTTATCCTCTACGTGAGGATCACAGGGGGGTTGCTGGTGCCAATGCCAGCTGACATAGGGCCAAAGGTGGGGTCAGTATTTGAACTGAATTTTAATTGGTAAGAACCACACACAGAGGTAGAGCCTTTAGTTACCAGGCTCCTCCTCCTCTCCTAAGGAACCAGATCCCAGTGTCGGCAGTGCACCCTCTCTGTATTGGGAAATTCTGTGGTGCACTCACACTCACTCTCTCACATTCACTCTCTCTCTCAGGGTATGAATATGTCTTTATTACATGTCATTAACCTTGTTCTTTCTCTACATAGAGAAACTCCATGAGTCTTTTTTATTTCTCTCTCCCTCTCCCCGTTATCTTGCAGGTTGCAGGATCCAGATCCCATTTTTCCTTTCACCACAACCTATCTAGGCATTTCTCTTTCTGTTAAAAGGGAGTTTTTTTCTCTCCACTGATGCCTAGTGCTCGCTCATTGTGTGAGCTGTTCTCTCGATAATATTTTAAAGATTTCTGTCTTACTATGTGCAGTAGAATTATGGATCCTTGTCTCGTGATTTATGGTTTGAGTGCGGACGCAGAGGATTTTCAGTTTTCAAAAGTGTGCACCGGCACTCTTCAGTTTGGGAATGGCTGTTCTAAATATAAAGTGTGAAGTGGAAAAACTGTATTTGTTTAACTCTACACTTCTGTTTTACCAGTACCATGTTTATCTGCATCTGCTTCAGTTTGGTTCTAAATCAAGGCTTTGTTTTTCTTTGAACCAGCTGAACTTGATCTTCCTGTACTTTGCTATGGACCAGTGAACCTCAGCGTCCACCTCTCTGTCTCTGCCGCTGGTCCCGGTCCAGTAGTACATTGTTGGCTCTTGTCCTGACAGACGTCTGGTCCCGTATTTATCCCAGTATAAGTGCTGTAAATCATTTCCTCTGGCTCGAATCCAGAGGCCATTTCCTGCCACTGTTACATACCTGTCGTCCTCCAGGCATGTGTGTGGCGGCGGAAAAAAGCGAAATGTGTGGGACAGTCGTCAAGGGAGTCGCCGCTGTTACATAAGACCTTTTATAAATGTGCTGAATAAGAGGGAATTGTGAATTCACATGGAAGGGATGTTTTTTTTCTTCTTTTACCTGCAGACAGAACTGGCAACGCACAAAGACCTGCACAGATGGAAAAATGTGTCCAACAGTGCGATTAGAAAAGGACTTTGTGCAGCATGTGATTTATGTGTAATAAATATTCTACTACAGTTTTCATATGAAGATACCATTAAAACTAGATAAATTGTTACATGTACAGTAAAAGAAATAAAACAATGCAAAAAAAAAACCCAGAAAATGTCTCGACTTCCTCCCGCTGTACATAAATTAAGTGGAAATGCTCTCGACTAGTGTAACTGATGTGCTCATTATTTGGCAGTCAGTCTGTTGGTAGATATGTAGAATAGCTCATTATTTGGTAGTCAGTCTGTCGGTAGATATGTAGAATATCTTATTATTTTTGCTAGTCTGTCTGTGAATGTATACAATAGCTCATTATTTGGCAGTCAGTCTGTTGGTGAATATGTGTAATAGTTCATCATTTGGCAGTCAGTCTGTGGATGTATACACTAGCTCATTATTTAGCAGTCAGTCCATTAGTGGAAATATGTGAACTATAATTCTGGCAGGCCGAACTAAACCCTTTGTTGGGCCAATGTTGGCCCCTGTGCCCCACTTTGAGCAGTCCTGGTGTGCCCTGGACTGTCGCAGTGATTCTGCCGTGTATGCTGTCAATCGTGACATCACATCCTGTTTTTCATCCACTTTTCACTCTTTTTTCTTTCTCACTTTTTCTTCTCTGTTTTTGTGTCTCTGCTGATTCCTGAGGGAAAAATCTGGCACCGATATTTTTCACACTTTCTCCGTCAGCTTCCGTCTCGTCTCATGTCTGTTTGCAGCAGGTCAAGAGAGGCACGGTGAGGTTTTTATTTAGCTGAAAACAGCTGCCTATCATGTTCCAGTGAAACATGAGAGAAATCAGGCTCAAAAACCCAGGTTTTCAGTTAGAGTTTGGTACAGAAGAAAATCTGTCCAACAAAAAACCAACAAGGTTTACACAAAAACAGAACAAAGGGAAACACACAGATGATTGTGTATTTACTAAAGGGAGGAGGAGCTAATGAGACTCAGATGAAAGTGATTAGGAACAGGTGTGTGTGATCAAACTGCTCAGAGAAGAAATTACAAATAAAATGGAAAAGTAAAACCTTATCCACCTTTCAGATATAATCTTTTTCCTTTCTTTTGTTCTTAAAGGTTTTCAGTAAACACGGCATTTTTTCAAGAAATGTCGTCTTTCACACGAAACCCCTGAAAAGAACTGTAAATGCTGTGTTCGTCTTCTTGAACATACAGTGCGTTGTATTTCTCTGCTGATCAGAGATTCAGAACAGATTGTTTTACTGGAACAGCAGTAAAAAAACCCCAACAACATCTGTGTAAAATCACACGTGAACTTGGAAACCTGGAAAATGATGAAAATGTGAATGTGACTCAACAGCAGAAGAGTCAATGATTAAAAACACAAAAAACAAACCCCACATAAATCTTAGTTAAACACAAAGTTTCTCAAGGACATTTCTAATGAGGAAGTCATGGATAATGATGACGATGATGTCATTGACTGTGAGTAACATCAGCTGTGGTCGTCTTCTGTGATTCACTGTCCTCTTGTCCTCATGGACCTTCTCTGTGGTCTTCCTCTTTTCTTTTTCAACATCCTGTGTCCAGTATAATCACTGCCCCTCGTCCGCACGTGAGCAAACCATCTCAGCCTTCACTCGCTGTCCAACTTGATCTGTCCCTGGATTATATGCTCATTTCTCATCCCGTCCATTCTGGTCGCTCACAATAAAAAAATATTGTTGGTGGGTGTATAGAATAGCTCATTATTTGGCAGTCAGTCTCTTTATGGATGTATAGAATAGCTCATTATTTAGCGTTGCTGGATTTATAGCACAGCTCACTATTTGGCAATCAGTTTCTTGTTGGATATAGGTAACAGCTCACTATTTAGCAATCAGTTTCTTGTTGGATATAGTTAATGGTTCATTATTTGGCAGTCAGTTTCTTGTTGGATATAGTTAACGGTTCCTTATTTGGCAGTCAGTACCTCGGTGGATGCATGGAACAGAAGATTTTCCCACTCTGGGACCTGTTTTTAAAAGAATACAGTTTCAGGCTCCCAAAACGCCAACAACACAGACACCAAACCCCCCTCATCAGATTCACCTCCTCTCGTTTGAGTGTGAATCTCAACAATAACGTGACCTTTCTTCATTGTTAGTCACAGACCCTTGGCTAATCAGAGGATTATGATGATGTAGCTCCCTTTGCACATTTTACGTACATTCTCCATCAGTTTGACACACACTTTGTCAGCAGCACTTGATAATGTGTCTCAGCAGCTCCCCTGAAGAGAGGAAAGACAAGTATCAGAAACATGATATGATTAATGGTGAGAAAAGTGTAGAGGCTTCGAGATGTCGAGAGTTTTTCTTCTCTTTGAAGGTACAGTCTCATCACGGCTGAGTATCGCTTTGTGGAGACGCTTCAGAGGATTCCCGTCCATTACACTTTTCCCCAAGATGACAGGGGATTAGTCCACATGACAGGCACGCAGTGGGACGGACGGGACAGCGGGGGGGGAGGAGGGAGGGAGGGGGGGAGGGAGAGCGTCGCCCGCAGTTCAGGAATAACGGCGTGCTTCATCATGAACCTGCCTCAGTGACTGAGGAGTGATGAGGCTTTCAAACAAAGGACGGAGTGATTACACTTTTTTATTTTTAACGCTAATGTGAAACGCTCTGGGTTTATGACGAGCCAATGTCACATATGATGACACTGTGTGAGGGTATGTAGTATAGATAAGGCTCACTCTATCACACTGTGTCCTCTAAAGGGCAAGTGTGACATTTAAGGGGATTGATTGGCAGAACATAGTATCTGTTACCCATAATTATGTTTGTGTAAGTGTATAATCTCTTTAAGATGAAAATATCTTTGGTTTTTCACATGGAAATGCAACAAAACATAAACACTGAAATCATCTACAGGAAAAACGACTCTAAACACTGTTATACTTACTCCAGGCCTGTGTGTGGCGCTGTACCAAAACCATAGACGTAACATGCCGCATATGTCCAATCCAATCCAACTTTACTTATAAAGCACTTTAAAAACAACAACAGCTGCAACAAAGTGCTGTACATCAGAGATAAATAAAACATAAAAACATACATAAGACCTATATAATGGACCAAACAGTAAAACATACAATAAAACCATAAAATACTGTAGAAATCATAAAAACACAAATAAACAAGTCATACAATAAAAACTACGTCTCATACTATTCTTGACTAGTCGAACTGATGTGCTCATTATTTTGACATATTTTAACAAATTTGTTAAGCACTGTATATTTATATATAAGTATATATCTATATATATATAGATATATACATATATGTATGTATTTATGTATATGTGTATATATATATATATATATATAGATGTATAGATGTATTATTTATTTATTTATCCGTTATTCAGCCAGGAAGGTCCCATTGAGATACAAGATCTCTTCTTCCAGGAAGAAGATAGAAGCACAGATAGTACAAATAGTTACAGAAACTGTATATATATTATATATATATACATGTGTATACACACACACACACACAGGATGGCAGTTTTTTTCCCTTCTCTTTTAGGAGAAAACGAGAGAAAAATAATTTGAGGATGAGTTTTTTAACTAAAATGTGTGATGTATAAATATCAATAATATGAGTGAAGAAGCAGCAGAAGCAGCAGCTGGAGATGGAGACACGGTGGCTCAGTGGGAACGCTCAATAAGAATTAGGCCGTTACCCGAGGCCCAGTTCGATGGATGATTCGAAGACGGAGACGTCCCCCTGTTTTCAGGACGAGTTTCTGCTCCTGAGACACTTTTTAAAAAGGTCACATTTTACTCAGCGATTTTTCCTCCGTCGCCAGAGCCCAGAAGAAATTACAACGTCTTTCATGCTGCATTTATTATAAATACCCTGTGTCCTTTTTTTTCTTTCTTCTGGTGAGCGTCTACACATCCATCACCATAGCAACAGACTTCACTCATTCCAGGAAGTTGACACTCTGCTTCCTTTTGCTGTCTATTTTCCCTCTCACCGCAGTGAACGGTTGAGCTCACAGAGTAATGGCCGGTGCATTCAGGTAACGTCAGCCATGTTCTCGTCATAATCCACTCTCCATTCACTGCATTCGGTCCATTTTGGAGCAAACTGATCCTTCCTGTGGCTCACAGTCACTTCCTCTTCGTCCTGCCGTCATGTTTTCACGCTCGACTTCTTTTCCATGATTTAATGAAGTATTAGATATAAAAACTCCTGCAGATCCAGAATGTCATTATTAAAAATCGACTTTTGAGGCACCCTTAAATGACTTGCATTATTATTATTATTATTGCTAACATTATTATTGTTAGCATTATTGTTAGCATTATTATTATTATTATTGTTGTTATTACAATAAAAAAAAGTTGACCAGTTTTCATTTATAAACGTGACATTTTTGGCACATTCATTCACCCTGCCCATTTCAGGTTTGCCCCGCCCATTCAATGAACCTCTTCAATTTCACACTTAAATTGTGTAGTTTTAGTGCATTTTAAGGCCTTTAAATGTACGATGTTTTCAGTAATAATAATAATAATAATAATAAATTTGGCGATGACGATTCAAATAATCTAATTAAAAGACACTGTTAGTAGTCGAGGATTGTAATTGTTTAATTAATATGCTGCTAAAATAGATGTTATTGTCATATTGACTATATTTTTATAGTCATTTATTTTTGTTCACAGACAAACATTTTTCGTCAAATGACGAGGTTTTCGTCTCATGATTTAAATTTAAATGTTTTAGTTTTGGTGGGGACTTAAATCACAGATATGATCTTTAACCTCTGCTTTGGTGTTCATTAAAGTATAAAAACCGAAAAAAATAAATAAAAAGGCTTTGTCAGAGATGCACGACATGTCGGTAATCTGGCGACACTAATCCCGTCCCCTTCACCGTGTGTATCAGAATACTAAATGAAAGCTTAGCCGAATGACAACGCTTTAAAAATTCACCAATCTGAGGGATTAGATTAGACTTTGAGGAATGAGACGTTTTCACTGTACATGTGAAAATTATTTTTAGTCACATAATGAAGATGATATATATATAAAAACACTGACATCAGCTCTGTTGGAACATAAATAGGCCACAAGGTTGATGAAGGTGGATCTTTTCCTCCTGTGAGATATTAGGAGGTTTAAAGTACAATTTAAGAGCGACAACATCCATGGATTTGACATTTATGTGGACGTTTCATCTTCCTCTGGAGTCTGGAATCTCACACCGCTCTCCCACGGGAGTTTCTTTGTGCCTGTGTAACGCAGATTTGCAGGATGTGCAGTTTCTTCTTCTTCTTCAGTGAGAATCGAATCAAGAGGAGTAAAAATAGTCCCAACATGTTCGCTGACATATTAAGTTTCTCTCACGTTTAAATAACTCTTGTTGTCTGGCAGCAGATGCTGTACATGACAGTACAGTTATTAAACGTTCACTCCTGTCATTGACTTCAGTTATTAACTGAAAATCAAGAAAATGTCAATGAAGGACTATTGTGTGTTGTCCAATCAGGGAAATACTGTAAGTGCTAAGTCAGCAGTCTGAACTCGAGGAGGTCACAGAATGGGTAACGGGTCAGATCAGGTAGACTGATAAATTAGAAAGTGCTGCAGAACTTGGAACACGCTCCAGACAGTCTGGCAGAAGTAAAACCGTGAACGTGAGCCAGTACAAATTATATACAGTGGAACTGATGAGCTGCAGGTGAAGAGACGGACAGAAGGATCTGAACTGACAGGAGAGTTCAAAAATCAGTCTATAAATGCAACAAACGCTTGGTCTGTTACTCTGATCTCTACAACAGTTCTGTTGACAGGCTTCAACGCTGACAGGTGACTTTCTAAAGAGAGTAATAGAGTAGTAGTAGTGGAGAATAAAAACCAACATTTATCTAAGAATAGAATATTTTGACAGAGGAGTGACAATTTGACTGGTCAGTTCCTTTTTTTGACAGTAATACACATATTATTTAACATAGTATTTATCTTACAAACTGCCAAGAAGAGGCATTAAAATGTTCATATCATTTCAAAGAATCAACTCACACAGTCAACGTTATGGCAAAAGTTTTTTTGAACTCTTATTTTGAAAGCCAGCTTTAAAGGAGGTGGTGAAATATAATAATACAATAATATATAAATATAAAAAGCAAATTCATGCAGTAAAACGATTGTAAAATATGTTGCTTTCCTAAGGAATATATTAATTTCACTTCATTTATACTCTGTTTTCATCTCTGTCACCGTCCAACATCCCTCTGTGCCTCTGCCTCGTGTTGGTACGAACGCGTTTACTCGATACTTCCTCTAGAGGGCAGAGCTGAGTACCAGGTTGCACACATCAACAAAGATGGCGACGACTGAAGGTTTTTTTGATTGTGCTTGATCTGAAATAGACAGAAGAACAAGCGGATTTCACGGCGATGGAATGTAAAGCCCATTGAACAGAGATTGACAGTGTCCTCGGCGACTTATGACAAATGACCTTTCTAGTCGGGTCCTCGCATTAAAGACGCTGCGTCTCACAGCGTGCCAGTGAGTTATCCCACGTGTCCGTATAGACTCTTTTTGGACGTTTTCCTGACTGATTGGGACTATCGACTCTATACTGCCCCCACACGATTTCCTGTGGTACTGCTGTGTTTTGTGCATCAGCATAAGCTGTCCTGCGACGGACAAAAAGAACGCAAATTATGGACGGAAGACTCCTTCTGTCTCCATCTCGTGCGATGAATATAAATAGATCTTAAAAGTACATTAACTTATTATTATTTGACCTTTATTTAACCAGGTAAGTTACAATGACGACCTGAAGAGGCAGCATTGAACCAGGGCAGACAAACAAGACCAATATTAAACCAATATAACCAATATAAACCGTAGTGATTACATGAAGTGAAAACGGACACATGTTACATGCAGGTGCGACAGTCGCACACTGTTGCCCTCTCTAAGTTTTTAACCAAACATCTCTGACACATCGTATCAGTGACGGAACTTTCAGGTACAAGTTCCTGAATTTTTCAAAGTTCAGATTTTAAATCCTAACTTTATTCACCACCTGGTGATGTACCGGCTTCTAGTCGATGTCTCCTCCATGGTCCTCTGATCATGAGTCTTTTTCCATGGTGTCAACCTCGTTACTTTGACCTCAGTGTCACTGTCTCACTGGCTGATACATAAGGTAAAATACGTGAATTTGGTGGATTTCTGAAATGGTCAATACCCAAAAGTGCCGTCCCGTAGTGCACGTCTTTGAGTGTGTGTGTGTGTGTGTGATATACCATAGTTCAGGAAATGTGTCTAATAACTGTGTGTGTGTGTGCGTGTGTGTGTGCCACTCGCTGACTGACATCTTACCTTCCAGTGTCTGAGCTCGAGTAAAGACCGACCATCTGGCAGCGAGTGCAGATTAAAAACAAACACCATGATTTGCAGCTACTACTTGACCCAGTTCCTCCAGGTCTCCTCCAGCTCCTCGTCCTCGGGCCAGATGTTCACCACACCTCCTGTCAGTCATCACACAGCAGTGAAACACTCACTCACTCACTCGCTCACTCACTCGCTCACTTGTACCAGCCACAGAATCCTCATCCACATGCCTGATTTTATTAGGAATGGCTGAGGTCACACGTTAGTTACAGTCGCACACGTTTTCAGTTGAATTGCGAGGCTCAGGTGAGACACCGCTCGTACACGTGTCGTCTCCAGGGACCAGGGGTTGAGGGTTCACAACCAGAGAATGGAAACCTCCTTTATATTTTATAGACATCCTGCAGTAAAACATGCAGTCATCGACTCGGAGGAAAAAGTGACGCAGAGGAGTCAGAAGAAGAAGAAGAAGCAATGATTCACCGCGAAAATGTGGCCCCGCGTTTGCTTTCAGACGGAATCCCTTCAATTTTTCACCCATAGACTATATTTTAAAACATGGACATCATGGTCTTCCACGTCCACTCTGAGGCCAACCAGCAAATATAGGAGAATACACTGAAAAGCCACTAAACAGTTTGAAAGTAAGTCAATGGGGAAGTGCTGACATTTATGACGTTCCTTGAATGTACCTCGTTGCTGCTCCTCTAAATTAAAGCAGAACTTTACAAGTCTGGACGCTTTTTTTTTTGGCTTTTTCTCGTCAGAGCTCGCCCTACAGTTTGGAACTACATATTTTTACGTGGTTGAGGATAAAGAGGTAGACGATGGATGGATGTTTACGATGGTGTCATTACAATATGTACTTCCAAACTGTAGGGGGGGCTCTGTCTGTGAAAAAGGGGGAAAACTTGATTTTTGTTGCCTTACTGTCTGTAATTCACCCGTTTGAAACTCTCCATTTCCTCACTGACTTTACTGAGCTGAACTTTTATGTTTGCATTTTTATTTATATTTGCAGCAAACAAGTGAAACAAAGACACAGTTGTGTTTTCAGAACATTTGAAACATGTTGATTTCAGACATATATTTGGTTTCTGAGTTATTTTCTTGTTTTATTTCTTCTAATATTTCCAGACGTTTCTGTTTGTTGAACTTTTTGCTCCTTTGTTTGGTTCTTTTTAATCTTCGGGGGAAAAAATCGCTGTCAAAGAATTCAGTTTCCATAAACAACGGTTAATGTTGCTGAATGTTACAGCGTGTCTGTGACATTGTATCAGGCAGCTATTGTATTTCACAGAGAGGTTATTTGTTAAAAATCATCATTCTGCTGCTGCTGGAAACCAAACAGATGAAGTAATGAGCGTCTTTTCCTCCGTAGAAGCTTAATGACCTGAAACACATGTACCAACCATCACGGTTCCCATTGTTTTCTGTGTGTTTTGTGTCATTCCGCTGGTAATTATGCTCCAACTGAACCTCGCTCAGCAAACAGTGCGTGAAAAGAAAGTACTTTTGTGCTGTACTTTGTGGGAATCCAGTAAGAAGGAAAACACGGCAGCCTCACAGATTCTTCAGAAGTTCAGGGTCACAGGTCGTTAAGCTCCCGTTGTGGAAAAGAACCAAGAAGCAGAAAGTGCTTCCTCGGCCTCTGGCTTCAGTCACGCTCTCCGTGTGCACAGCGAGGCCGATGTTCAGCGCGGTAACACGAGGATGATGGCGTCCCCCGGGGCTCGAGGTTTCCGCTCCGGAGTGACGGCTGAAATCTCTTCTTCTGTTTTTTTGCAGTGAATGAGAAAAGCAGACGTGAGGGGTGAAGCGCGGGGGAGGTCGTGTCACGGTTTCTCTGCTGATTCCAAAAACGTCTGGCTTGATTATTATTACTAACCATGTGTCATCGGCAATTTAAAGCTGGACTTTGTCTTCAAGCTGTCATTATGTCATCGTTTTAGGCCCAAAACACTTTTCCAGAAACACAAAGAACTTGAAACACAGAACGTCACCTGCTCGTATTACCATCTCACACACACACATATATCGTTTATCTCAACATGACAACGTTGAACGTTACACACAACGTTTCTCAACCCCACCTCCTGATCTCACCACTCTACCAACCACACATTCAGCTCCTTCTCTATCCTCTTTCTCCCCTCTATCTCAGGATCAAGTTCTTTCCCTAATAACCTCTGCCCGCCCGACCTCCTGCCCCCTTGACCCTATCCCCTCTCACCTTCTTCAGTCAATTGCTTCTGATCTTCTTCCTTTCCTCACCCACCTCATTAACACATCGCTATCATCTGGTTGCTTTCTGGACTCTCTTAAAGAGGCCAGAGTGACCCCCCTCCTTAAAAAACCCACCCTTGACCCGTCTGAAGTAAATAACTACAGACCTGTCTCTCTTCTTCCTTTTCTCTCCAAAATCTTTAATCAACTCTCCTCCTACCTTCACCGGAAACAACCTTCTTGATCCTCTTCAGTCTGGTTTTAAAGCAGGTCACTCGACCGAAACTGCACTTCTTGCTGTCACTGAGCAACTCCACACTGCCAGGGCTGCCTCTCTCTCCTCTGTGCTCATCCTCTTGGACCTTTCTGCAGCGTTTGACACAGTTAACCACCTGATCCTTACTTCCTCCCTTCTAGAACTAGGTGTCTCAGGCTCTGCACTTACCCTTCTCTCGTCCTATCTTCAAAACCGAACATACAGAGTAACCTGGAGAGGATCCGTGTCGGAACCCTGTCCTCTAGCTACTGGGGTCCCTCAGGGTTCTGTCTTGGGCCTCCTCCTCTTCTCTCTATACACCAACTCTCTTGGTTCTGTTATTCTCTCTCATGGTTTTTCCTGCTACAGCTACGCCGATGACACCCAACTCATTCTCTCTTTTCCCAGCTCCGACACACAGGTAGCAGAACGGATCACCGCTTGTCTGACTGACATCTCTCAGTGGATGTCTGACCATCACCTGAAACTCAATCTCGACAAGACTGAGTTTCTTTTTCTCCCAGGAAAGGGCTCTCCCACCACAGATCTAACCATCACCCTCGACAACTCTGTGGTAACTCCTTCTCACACCGCAAGTAACCTGGGTGTGACACTTGACGACCATCTCTCCCTCACTGCCAACATTGCTGCAACAGCTCCATCTTGCAGATACATGTTGCACAACATCCGAAGGATTCGGCCTCTTCTAACCCAGAAGGCGGCACAGGTTCTGGTCCAGGCTCTTGTCATCTCACGCTTGGATTACTGCAACTCCCTCCTGGCTGGTCTTCCTGCATGTGCCATACGACCTCTGCAACTCATCCAGAATGCAGCAGCTCGACTGGTCTTCAACCTACCAAAGTTCTCCCACACTACACCGCTCCTCCGCTCCCTTCACTGGCTTCCTGTAGCTGCTCGCATCCGCTTCAAGACTCTAGTGCTTGCGTTCCATGCTACAAACGGATCCGGTCCAGCCTACATCCAGGACATGATCAAAACCTACACCCCAGCCCGCCCACTCCGCTCTGCATCGACAAACCGGCTCGCTGCCCCCTCACTGAGAGGATCGCAGAGGCACTCGCAGAACTCGAGACTGTTCACTGTCCTCGCTCCCAAATGGTGGAACGATCTCCCCATCGACATCCGGACAGCTGAAAGCCTCCACATCTTCCGACGCCGACTAAAAACACATTTCTTCCGACTCTACCTCGACTAAGACGACAAAAAAAAAAAACTTGTACATCGCACTTATGACTAGCACTTCATAGTTTGATCTACTTGAAGCTCTTACTTCTAGCTCTTATTTGTACCCAAATGTTTAAAT
Source organism: Solea senegalensis (assembly GCF_019176455.1). Lineage (NCBI taxonomy): Eukaryota > Metazoa > Chordata > Actinopteri > Pleuronectiformes > Soleidae > Solea > Solea senegalensis. The sequence continues at coordinate 1,597,003 of NC_058025.1, read as the reverse complement.
GCATTTTTGTAAGTCGCTTTGGATAAAAGCGTCTGCTAAATGACATGTGATGTAACACAACTCCATTTTATCACATCACCAAATATTTACACAATATTTTATACACTGTTCGTAATGAAAACACTCCATTACTGTCCTGGATTAATGGATTTAACTGCTGTATTTAGTGTGTGATGTATTTTAAAGTGTAGTAATAGTAATAGAACATGTCTTTTTCTTGTCCTGACAGTAAAGTTCTTCTTCCTGTAGACAGTGAAGTCATCAGTGATGAGACTCAAACACACGTGTGTGTTTGTGGATTTACACACACACACACACACACACACACACACACACACACACACACACACACACACACACACACACACACACACGGCAGACTCTTCCCGGATGACCACATGGCTGCTCGATGACATGGTGAACAGTCAGAGGGGCGTCTGCGGGAAGAGTGAGTGACCTGACCTGACAGTTTGAGCTTCACATTAGCTGTTGACAGATTGAACACAGTGTCCACACACACACACACACACACACACACACACACAAACCATCAGTCTAATGCCGTTGCCATGACGACGACACTCTTGTTTTTCTGTGTTTTCATGGACTTTGTTAGAGGTCGTTTCACTGACAAACATGAATATTCATGGTTTTATTTATTTTTTACAGTTGAATTGAACAAAACGTTCACTGATAACTTTAATACAACTACTATAAATACTATTACTACAATAACTACTATTACTAATATAACTACTATTACTGCTTTTCCATCTACAACTAGTGCTACTACTACTTCTCCTCCTGTTATTACTACTTCTACTATTTTTACTTATCTACTTCCACTGATAACCTTTTTACTTATTTTATTAGTCTTGCACTGTGAAAGGTTGCATTTAAATGTATTTTACAATGAAAATGAAGACAATTCTGTTCTATAATAATAATAATGAAACCAGATGCTAGCACACATACTGTATTTTCTTTAAATTCTGACTGGTCTGAGGAAAACAAGATTCAAAAATGAAGCGTGTGTGTGTGTGTGGGTGTGTGTGTGTGTGTGTGAGTGTGTGTGAGTCTTGTGCAGCACTTTGATGCTGAGAGAATAAAAGCCCAGGAGAGCAGAGACACACACAAACTGTCTCCTCTGTCCCACTAACCCAAATGTGCAAGAACGACACGAACCTACTTTTCTATATTTAGACACAAGTCACTTTCATTTGCAGCTCCCAACATCACATTTGTTTTTATCATTCGTTTTATTCATGTTGATTTCCAGACGTGTAACCAGTCTCCATTGACTAACCACTTTATTAGGTACACCTGTTCAACCGCTTAGAAGAGAAAAAAAGAAAAGAAAAGACCAAATGAGCCAATCACACAACTCAGTACATGGTCATTGTTTGGATCATTATAGCACTCACTCTCCCACACCAAACTCCATTGATAAAATCAGTCATTTTAGCTCGTGGGGACACTGGAGCTGCTGGTCCTCTGCTGCCCCGTGTGGTCACTTTGTCACTGAGGATTTTAAATGCCGAATTGACAAAATAACTTATTTGAAGGTAGTGATGGAGGCAGCAGTGGATCAAGCACTCGTGTGTGCTGTGATGTTAAAATCACTGGTTTTCTCTCTGGGGTTTGGTGTGGGAGAGTGAGTCTGTCACTCACCTGAAGTGAAGGAGGGAAGATAACGAGGCTCAGGTGGAGCTCGTCAGCGCAGGTGACTGTAATCACTGATCACAGTGATCACAGTGATCAGTGAACACACAGTGAATCAGGACCTGAGCAACTTTACTAAATATTATCACACGTGGACACGCGGCGGAGTGAACGAGACGTTCATTTTTCATTTTCTAAGAATCAAGAGGAACAAAAGTGGAACCTGAAAGTAAAACCAGAAGAAAAAGTAAGTTTGTAACGTTTGTTGAGTTTTGTTGTTACTAGAAAACAACCTTTAAACATGAAGAATACTGAGAAGAGTTAGATTTATATGTACGATAGAAAGAGAAACATTAACAATAAATGAAATACAAATATACAGTTTATGAACAAGTAGTCTTAAAGTTTGTGAAGTTAATATTTTACTCAACTGTTGTTTTGTGTTCAGTTTAAAATCAAACTGCAGATGAAAATATCACGTAATCTTATGAGAATAATGTCGTTATTATATGAGAATAATGTCATAATCCTTTGAGAATTAAAGTCTCAATCTTATGAGAATAAAGTTGTAATATTGTCCAAGCAAAATCTCAGATAATCAGCTGCAAACCTGCATCAATATGAGGAAAGTTACATTTTGAATATACTTTTATATCATAAACATCAGGAGAGTTTGTCACACACACGCAGAGGAAATGATCGACTGCTGGTTACATCTGTGTTAACCACAGTACACAAGTAACAGTAAATGTACTTGGTGTCCTGCAGTATTTAAGTGTAATCAGGTACTTTTTGTTCATCAGTGAGTTACTGATGGTTTTGTGCTGAAACTGTCGTGTAAAGGTAAAAGAGTTCAGACTGTTCGTTCATCATGAAAACTCTTTAAATGAACATTACAAATGTCAGTCTGTGTGTGTGTGTGCACGTGCGCGCGTGTGTGTGTGTGTGTGTGCGTGTGCTGCGACAGAAGAACACAACCACAGCTGTGAATGGTATCAAAGTTGCCGTGCTCGTATAATCCTCGCGAACGCGGTGGTGAAACGGATCCATGAGCGCAGTCATGTGTCGCGTTAAGTGAACTTCTTTATGGTGAAAGCTGTAAAAACGTTCTTACCACATTCTTTACTGTTTGTAAACGAGAGCACTATATTATGACAGATTGACTTTTCCTTTTTCTTTTTACAGCCGCACATAAACATCATTCAACAGAACTGATAGAAACGGCCCATGATTCTCTCCACATTCACGTGGTTTACGGTTTATTGGATGAGAGTGAAGCGCAGACTGTAGCTCAGTGTTTGAGAGTCACTACATTTCACTCCACTAATGTGTTTTATTGTCTCGTCGTCTTCAAACGTCTTTGGCTTCATCTGCATATAAATGCAACAACATGTGTCTTGTCTGTTTATCCCATAACTGTCCAACAGTTCACCGGACAGACTTCAAACTCGGCAGGTCACTCACAGAGGTCACCAGTGTGTGCGGCGCCGACGTTGACGTTGTTCGGATAAGAAATGTGAGAGATATCAGTAGAAATGTGACAGATCTGTTACCGCCGCCCACTTTCACACAGCACACACTGAAATATGTTAATAATGTTTTCATGGGCCTGACTTTATCTGTAACTTTGTCTACAGTTAATATTTAAGTCTTAGTGCTCAAATAGAACGGATCCACTTCCTCTCCTCGGTCCCCCATCCTTCCTTTCACCACAACCTGTCGAGGCAGATGCTGCACATGTTTGAGTCCATTGTTTGTTCATTGTGTGAATTGTTGGGATTCAGAATAAAATTTAATCGTTTTGCCGATTATTTGAGAAAAAAACTGTACAGCTGTAGACAGGAAGTGACGAACAGAAACTTAGTGAAAACAATATTACCGCCTTGGTAAGAATAGAAATGCAAAACTTTTGTTTTTGCTTAAATTTTCTCTCAGATTTGTTTCTCAAATCTATGAAAGTGAGCACTACACGTTTACTACAATAATCCACACGTGTGGCAGAATAATTATTGCCCACGGGGCTGTTATACTATGATGTGAGATTAGATTAGATTAGATATAACGTCATTAATAAAAGCTCCGGCAGCAAAGCAGCACCATAACATATACAAAACTCCAACAATGGAAAACATTATAACAGGTTATTAATAATTGGATTCTATATATAAACTCTAGTATATCATTTTATATTATAATTTAACACAGAAGTAGCTGTATATATATATATATATATATGTATATATGTATATATATATGTATATATATACATATATATATATATATATATATATATATATATATATATATGTATATATATATGTATATACATACATACATATATGTATATATATATGGCTCCCCTAACCTAGCTCCATCACCATGGCAACTGTTGCTGTGGACATAACCTGGTCTGGACCTGTGTGAAGCGAGGAAACTAAAGTTAATTTTGATGTTTCCTCACACATCATCGTAATCTTAGGTCCTTCATATAACACATGACATACAGAACCTTGGGGAAAGAGTCATGTGACGTCGTTAATCAATGACTGGTGTGTGAGACATCTCTTTTAAAAAAGAAAGTCTGTCTATTTGCGTTGGGAAAAAAGCGCTGAGTGAGTGTGACTGAGCGGATGTCGTCCAGCCTTCAGCCTCTCTCTGACGTCCGCGGCGCTGTATGCGGCTGCTTCACTAATCCCACCGCCATGTTGCACGCTGACAGCTGATGCCGGACGGATCACTGCCACCGCAGAGTCCGCGTGTACACGCTCGGCTGTAATTACACTGACGGATGCTGACATTCCACAGGCGTCTGTAAATGCTCCCGAGAGCATTGCTGCGTGAAGCGGCTGAAATTGGCTTTTTGTGTTTTCCGTGCGTCGCTGTTACACAGTAAAGTCAGAGACACTGTGTTTATTCACGACTCAAATCATGCTCCTTTAGTTTGTGTGTTTGCTGTGTGTTCTGATAACGGAACAAAACGAGGGTCTGATTGAGTGTTTTCCCTGATCTCCAGGATGTTGTTCTGCCCGTGTGAACCGTGCTGAACATTGGCAAATAACGACATTTACGTCACGTGGACCAAACTGGACCTCATGCGGCTGCTTCTCCATCAGTGATAGAACCTGGTACCTGGTGTGGTTTTTTAATTCCTGCTCTGACGAGGTTCAGCTGAGCCGATACTATGATGTGACGTCAACAGACTGACGGTCACTGGTTGGTCAGAGAGTGTCATCACTGAAGAGTCATGAGCGCGACAATGTCCAACTTGTTGTTCCTGGAACAGAAGAGTTGCATAAGTCCATGATTTACCAAGAGTTAACCACGTTAAATCAGTTGTGTTTGTTTGATTCACCTCCACTGTCTCTCTGGATCTGTGAGGATCTGGTTCTCTGGTGATCTGGTTCTCTGGTGATCCGTCTTCACTTTTATGATGGAAACAGCCGCAGAAGAGACGAGTTGTCTGACATAATAGACAGGTCACGCACAGTGCGTCTACAGAGGTGAACAGTGTCGTTTTCCTGCCAGAGGGGGGCGGTACCTTGGATCTCTGTTTCACGGATAATCTTACAGAAGATTATCAAGTGAGGGCCTTTTATGAAAAGGCGCTTTTATCCCGTTCAAAACTGCCGAAACAACGCTTCGCTTCTGAAAGTCTTTGTGGAAAACGAGGTCAGGCTCGACTCAAGAACCGTCTACTTTAGTCTCCAGTTCAGAGGGAAATATCAGGCTCATGTTTCACTCGGGTTTTTACTGAATCGATCAATATTTCATGTCAAAGTTTCTCGCTATTGCATGTCTGTGATTATGTGTGTGTGTGTGTGTGTGTGTGTGTGTGTGGAGTTGGCTGCCAAGACACATTCTGATTCAAACCTTCATCTGTGAGGACATTTTGACTCGTCCTCACATCTTTAAAGTGCTTTTTGAGGATTGAGACCTGGTTTTAGGGTTAGGCATTTAGTTTTGACCATGTCACAACCAGTAGTCATGGTCCTAATAAGGCAGAACCTCATTACTGAGGATAGGGTTAAGTTCAGGCCACACCGTGACCGAGTGGTTAACATTGTTACCTCACAGAATGGTCAGTGGTTTGGATCCTGGTTGTGAGAGTGAATGGCTGTTTGTCTCTGTGTGGTGGACCTGTGATCCTGGTCCTAATGAGGCAGAACCTCATTTCTAAACAACTGGTTAGGTTCAGGAGTAAGATTTGAATTGTGGTTCGGTTACAGTTAGGGTTCAGGCTTTGTTTTGTCTGTCCAAGTGAAAGGAATTCAATGCAGAGTCCTTAGAGAATCGCTGTGTGTGTGTGTGTGTGTGAAATCTGACCTTGGGTGTAAAGCACAGCACAGGTGTGTCATGTGACGGATGCGGTGCCCATACATGAACCCGGGCCTGGTGGACAGCTGGATTCACGGTGTAAAAGAACCAGATTAGTCATTTGTCACATCAAAGAGGATAAAGAGCCACATGCGGTTTATTATTATGCACTGAGTCACAGGCGTGAGAGGGTGAGGAGAAACTGGATATGTGTTGAAGAAGATCTTCCAAACTGTGGTCAGCGTTCCTGTTTCCAGTAGTGGTCGCCAGTGTCTCCGTGCAGGAAGTCTGGCTGTGCATGAAGACAAATGTCCAATGTCCTCCCTCACACTGTTAGTTGTGGTGGAGACAGAGAGCGTTCTAATGAAGTGTCTTTAATAGAAATGTGATGAAAAGCATGGAGACAGACTCCGCAGAGAAACTGATCTGGTGCAACCGGAGAAAAGGAACCTGTTATTCATTGTTGTGTGGCTGTGGTTCAGCGGGTTTATCTTCCAATGCTAAAGTTAGCGTTCAATCCCCGACTATGCTAGGCTTCCTACCAATGTGTCCCAGGGCAGGAGCAGTGTCTAACAATTAAATTAGCGTTGTCAATTGATTAAAATGTTTTTTTATTACACATCTAGTGTCACTTTCAATCCACAGAGTTCGACCGATATGTTGCACTGACTCTGCAGACTGAGTAATGTGATCTGTGCTTGTTACAAGTCTGTAAACACTTGTTGAGGACATTATTCTGCAGTATCCTGACATCTTCAAATTCCAGATTAACTTCCTCCAGAGAATCACTGGAAGGGAAACAAAGATTGTCTTGTTTTACTTTGTCCATGATTTACCAAGAGTTAACCACAGTAAATCCGTTGCTTGTGTTTGTTCCCATCGATCCAATCGCTTTTTCTGACTTGTCATGTGATTCTGTGTGAGTTGCCGTTTATAATTCCGCCCACTTGTAGTCCCGCCCCCCTCTCTTGCAGTTGGCAGATGGATACCATTGGCTACATTGAAATCATTGTCAAATGAATTCACACAATCCTGATTAAGTCGATCAGTTCCACGCGAGTGACTCGGCTCTTGTGTCGTGACATTCCTGCGCTGCACACAGGAAGTGGAACATTGTAAATTAATGTTAAATTATTGTGTCATTTTAAATTAAATGTAAAATAAAAGTTTATTTTTAGACGCTTTAAAAACAGCACGCCATGATTAAAAAAGGTTGTTCAAAAACATTAAAAGATAAAAACTAGATTTGTATGTAGATTAAAATCAGAATCCATTTTAAACCCAAGGTGGACTTTTCAGAACTCCGGAGTGTTACTTTTAAAAGTTGTAACAATAAAGAAGATTTTTCCTGATGGTTAGTAAATGCCTGAGCTGCGCGGCGTTAAGTCAGACTCGATGAAACACTCCAGTGCAGCAAAGATACAGCGGACATCTGTCGCTCAGATGAGGACAAATGTAGGTCAAAGCTCCTTCATGTCTTTTCTGAGCAGGACCTGATTAAAGCGGCGACAGATAAACTCTCTGTCGCTGCAAACTTACACCGCGCATGAATGTTTGTGTGTTTTTTGCAGTTTTTTTGTCGTCTGCGTGACTCAATGGGAATTCCCCCGTCCACGCGTCTCTGACTCAGGAACCCCCGGGACCGGATTACCCAGCTGTCAATCAGTCATACAGGCGTTGATGAAAGCCCACCATGATACGTTCCAACAGATGGCGTGGTCACCACCAACACAGGCATGCAGCGACCCTCAACCTCCACCCTCCACCCTCCTAAACCAGGATCCAGTCCCTGGTAAGAGTCTATAAGCTCCTTAAAATCATCTTACAGTATCTCTAATTTAGGTCTTCATCTCAGTGTCGTTGATGATGATGATGCTCATGATTTGTGCAGAAATGTCTCCATGAGTGGAAGAATCTGTGGCCGTGCTTCAGATAATAGCATGCTGGGGGTCTGATGGCAGTGGGTGGGTGTATTTTGGGGCAGGGCGGTGACCTCTGACATCTGGGAGGAGGAGGAGGAGGAGGAGGAGGAGGAAGCAGAGCCAGAGCAGGTGTCTCTGCCGACATCTGCGTCAGTTCACTGGGGAATCACGAGCATCCTGCAGCTCCTGCACTGATGGAACCACGGAAGTGACCAGGATCCACGTTTACAAGGTAAGCACGAATCCCGTCTCTGTCACAGAATCTTTTTTGAGTTTGCTTTTATTCTTTTTACCTCATTTACACAAGATGAATGACACCTTTGTGGTGGAATCTGAGCAGTTTTATTTGACAGGTTAATGACACAATAGTAAAAGTTGGTACTCGTTGGTTGGGATGTGGACAATTTCATATGTAACTCAATACATTTTATTATTTATGTAAATGTTCACATGATGCAATAAAACTCATAATGTAGACATCAAATTTTCAATTTCAAATTAAAATCAGCCAAATCTAAAACGGATTATGTTTGAATAGACGTTTCAAAAATAAAGAATAATATTAATGTGCTTATTTATACATTTATTATTTGACCACAGTTGTGTGAGTGAGCTCAGCTGAAAAATTCATTGTCTCACTTTGTCAGTGCTTCAACCTAATCATTTGAAATTGCTAAGAAACCTGACAAAGTAGCTGCTCGTTGCTGAGAAACCAAGATGCTAGCTACAAGTTTCTAAAAAAAAGTAGCTCAGAAATGAGCTACTGACTGTTAATTACAAAACCTAAAAAAGATCGAGCTGTAGTTAGAATTAATCTAAGAAACTAGGCGTTGTTTGCTGAAAAGCTTTATGAGAATTGGAAGGAAATTAGCATTAGGGCTGAACAATTTACTGAATAAAAATAAATAAATCACAAAATGGCTTCCTGTAATTTTCAAATCACAGGAGGAGCAATATTCCCTACAGCCAGAATGTGTGAGAAAAGAAACCATTTTATATTAAATATTGTCCTTTTCTCTCCACACACGTCATGTTTCTCACAGATCTGCACAAATATCACACAGTTATCATTTTAAATATGTTATTCAAGTCAAAATGACAATAATTATGTAATAACTACCATTTCCTCTCATATAACGATAGCAATTTCATTCCAAATGAAAAAATCTGCCGTTCAGTCCTAATCAGCATTCGTCTGTTGATAATATGCAGTATTTGTACTTTTAACTGATTCCTATCAGTTAATATGCCTCTGGTTGGTACATAATCCAGATTAACTGCTTTTTCCTGATGAATATTCAACACTTCTACACTTTCTATGCTCCGAGAGTGTGCGTGTGTGTGTGTGTGTGGCCTTGACCCAGATCTCTTACACACATTAAAAGACAGAAATCTTTGGATGTTGCGTGTCATACAATATTGATGTTTACACACATCAACCCACTTTCCTCCTGAATCCTGACGGTCAAACACCCCCACACGTCTCATCTCTGCAGCTCTGACACACTTTCACATCCACACCTGAACATCACGTCTCGCGCGTTCTCTTCAAACCACAGATTGTAATCTGGTGAATGTGTAGGCCGATGCAGGAGGAGCAGGTCATTGTGTTACAGAGGTTGATTTACATTGACCTGAGGAGAGAGGAGAGAGTCTGATTTTGAAATTCTGAGCATGTTCAGGGCCGAAGGTGAAGGAAGAAGCCGCTGTCTTATTACGATAGGTCTGGTGTTTGATTTAAAAAGAAAAGGACAATGCAATGTCATTTTTTCCTTGTGTAATTCATCTCTTCTACCTCTATAGACATTTAGATTCAGGATGTTCAAACACATTTTACACTTATGTAGACGAGTAGACTTTATTGGTTTGTTGATGGTTGTGTTTTTGTCCCATTACATTTTTAAAATGGCATATTTTCATGACACAACACTGTTTTGAATCGTGCACCTGGCACACTGCTCATAAAACGCATACAAACTAAACTGCAACTAAGCTTTTACAAACAATAATAAATAATCTACATCTAAGTGAATTTAAAAAAACTAAAAGTCAAAATGAAATAGAAACTAAAACTAATGAAAACTCCAGAACTATAGCCGTGTTTCCACCATGTGGTCTGGTTCAGTTCCATTCGTTGCTTTGGTTACAGAGTAAAATGGTACAGCCAGGGTGGAGCTAGACTGGCTCCTCCCACGACAGTCAGCTGATTGGTCAGAAAAACTTCACTCGCTGGTGATCGAGGTAAATATCTGATGGAAGTCGAGGCAAACGGCCATAAACCGAGCGGGGAAAAAAGAGCTGCTGGACGTCCTCCTTTGTTGTGTCGCGTTCAACGTCGTTGTTCGCTGTCGTCGCACCAGTACGACTTCACGATACTGGACCGTACCAAAGTGAACCTGAGAGAACAGAATTCATGATTACATAAAAATGACACATCTGAAGACATGAAACAATGTCATTATTCAGCATCAGGGCGACCTCTCAGCTCTGCTCAATCCATCGCAGCCTTGTCAAAAGTTTTTAAATAAAGGAATAGTTAGTGTTTGTTGACTGGTGGATCAGCAGGTTTACTGGAGGAGAATCGGGGGTGGGGTTCTGGGGCCTTGCTGATCTGGTTTGAGTCTGTCTGGGGACAGGATTAGGGTCTGAGCGTGGAGGTGAGGACACCGACTGAGCCCGACATCCCAGCACCGACTAATTAACCTGACAACACACTTTGATTGATCTGCTGCTGATAATCCCTTCACTGTAGATTCCAGAATATGATGTGATTACACACATACTGTTGTGAGATTATATCTCATGGATGATCTGTAGATGGGATTGTGTTGTGATCTCTCAGTTGATGCGAGACTCGTCTTCTGACTGGTTTTATTGTTATTATTCTGTCGTGACAAAGTGACTGAGATTAGCTCTGATCCTGCTTATGAGGACTCGTTGTAATTAGACGAGATACGAGTGATCCCGTTTACTGCTGACTTCCTCTGTTAACTGCGCTTCAGAGGGAATAATTAAGTGTAATGAATAAAGTGGAGGCTGCGGTGTGGAACACACGCTGTAATGAACCAGTCACTGTAATCCTGGTGACATTTAAACGCCGCACTTTCATTAGTGCTTTAATGTTTAATGACGAGTTTATGGATTATACACCTGTCCAATGTTTGCCTGTTTATTCAAGTGACATCTCTTTTATTTTTAATCTAAACAACGTCAAGATTGCACCACGAGAACGGCCATGAATTCCGTTACATCGAGATAACGGAATAATCCATTCATTATCAAGGGGATAATTGTCTGTTATCTTGGTTATAATGGTTCATTTATCTGCTTCACGGTGAGTCTGGGTGGTTGGACTCGACCTGTATTGAACTTGTCATGTGAAAAGTGTCCCTGGAAGCACACACACACACACACACACACACACACATATCTGGACAGGTTTTTAGCTGCTACTAACTAAAGTTTTATCAGGTCAGTAAAGAATCCACAAAGTGAAGTTTTCAGTCAAAGTGTTTTCCAAGTCTTTGAGTGGATAGGAATAAGTGGAAGGATGGAGGAGGAGGTAAAACAGGGGGTTAAAAAATGCCACAAACAGAGCTGTGAGGATGGAGGAGGTGCAGGTTTACACACACACACACACACACACACACACATGAACTACAGCCCTGCAGCCAGTGGATATTCCACAGACTTAGTTCCCCTCTGAATATGTAATGAGTTTAAAATGCACGATGAGCCGCTGGTTGATTGCTGGAAAAGCATCTGTGATCCACGCGGCACATTCAGGATAATCTGCTGCCAAAGATAACGGGGCGGAACAAAGCTGAGAGAGAGAGACAGGGAGAGAGAGAGACAGGGAGGGAGAGAGAGAGAGAGAGATGGCTGCAGGCAGAGGAAACCCTCGCTCACTGCAGCCCCAGATCCTCACACACACTCCTTGCAGCTATTTGATTGACAAATACCCTTGTTTATGTTCGGTCATCTTGTGTGTGTGTGTGTGTGTGTCTGTGTATGTCTGTGTGTGTGTGTGTGGGGGGGGGTCTCAGGACTAAACCATCTTCGCTACTTCTCATAAACTCATAAACACAACTTTACCTTTACGTTGTTTTTTGTTCTTAAGAAGTTTTTCCGTGAATACGAATGCACGTCCAGTATTGGTTTCCTCAGCATTGTCGTAGGTTTGTTTTCATCGACAGACGCAGAAACACTTCAGTGGCTTCTTCAGATTCACAGCACGTGTCCTTGTTGCTTGGAAAAGAAAAACGAGTTCAGACGCTTACTTTATACTTTGAATCCACATTACCATCTGATTTGTGTTGATGATCAAAACATTTGTTCCATTAAAGGAATTTTATATCGACCCCTGACTGCACATATGATACCAGTTCTTCTAGAAGTCCAACCTACACAACTACTGACTGGAAATGTCAGTCAGTCAGTCAGTCATCATCATCTAACCGCTTTATCCTCCACCAGAGGGTCGCGGGGGGTGCTGTGCCAGTCTCAGCTACATCGGGCGATAGGCGGGGTTCACCCTGGACAGTTCGCCAGTCCATCGCAGGGCCACACACAGATAGAGACAAACAACCACTCACTCCTATGGTCAATTTAGAGTGTCCAATTTACCTAATCCCCACATTGCATGTTTTTGGACTGTGGGAGTAAGCCGGAGAACCCGGAGAGAACCCACGCACACACGGGGAGAACATGCAAACTCCATGCAGAAAGGCCCTTGTTCCAACCGGACCCGGGTCTTCTCGCTGCAAGGCGAGAGTGCACATGTACAGCATGTAGACTAGTAGAGCCAGGCCTGTATGTGATGTGTGCGTCGTAATGACACACAAGACACATAAACGACGCGGCCAGCACCTGCTCAGAGTCTGTCCAAGATCAGAACACGTGAGCACACGGTGGAACAGCACCTCTTCATTGAGTGTTCACTTCACACCAGTGGAGAACCTTCTCTTCCTCGCCTCCTTTGAGCAGTGAACTAAAGAGACATTATTCCCTTAATTGCAGCACTAAAGCATCAGTTGAGACGGACCATGGAGTGAAAACAATGAAAAGTGCACTGTTAAGAGTCTGTCAACACGTTTTTCCTAAGATCTACTCGCATCCCGAGCACTGCAGCGCGACTGTACTCGATCCTCGTCATAAAGATCGTTGCATTGCGGTGCATCCCTAACGTTCTGGTCGTTGTATGATGAGCTGCAGGTCTTTTCAGTTGTTGTGTACAGAGACATTTCCATCTACGTCCCTCGGCCTCTTGGAAGTGGGAGGCGGCTTCACCCTCTTCAGAGATTGGGATGCAGTCTGCTGCTGTTTTCAGGTGTTTTTCACTTGGTGAACCATAGGACTTCCAAAATGCCCCGTTCATTGCAGTCAGACATCAGTATCTACACCATAAATCTTTAAATGAAGATGTTTTCCAATATTTTCTATTTACTTTCATCATCGTTGGATCATGTTGCCAGAAATAGAAACATGATCTGTATTTTCCGATGAAACAAATGTCTTTTCACTGCACCGCTCTTGTACTCGACATTTGTCAGCATCATCAGCTCTGCAGGTGTCGTCTCTGATTTTAACCTCAGGCTCTTTGTGGTGTAAGACGATCTCCACAGAAGTCGCTCAAACTCCCACAGTTTCACTCGAGAAGGAACGACGTCGTTACAGGCGATTCAGTGAGTGGCTTGTTTTTTAGTCATTTTTCCAACATGAATCCACAGAGACTGAAGGATTTGGGCTTTGTCTGCGGGAGCCACACTTGTGTAGAAACACCTCGAGAACACTTCTTTTATGAAACTGGGATCATTAGAGAAGCAGTTGATTGTCGAGTTTTATTCAATTCGAAGGTTTCTGAGCTGTGACCAGATGTGTGAAGGCCATGTCGTCATCTCTGAAACACTCTGCTCGTACTGAAGCTCCATTTCAGACTCGGAGGCATCTTTGAAGTTCTGGAGGAGCACGTTGCAGAGTAGGTGTAGTTGAACTGAGCCAGTAGGAGGCACTTTAACTGCTGATAAATCATCACAACAGACCTTTGAAACTACAGTATAAAACGTCTTTCTCATGTTTGACTCACCAAAGATATGACATGACTGAGACTAAAGGTCAAAGAAAGCGATGATTTTCAGGATAGAATGAGATTTGAAAAACAATAATAAGTCTTTGGGAAAGTTGGTCAGATTAGACTGAGCACAGAGTCTGGATTGGGAACCTCAGAGTTTGGGTCCGCAAACAAATTTGCATAAATTTGCGACCTTTTATTGAAGATTTATGTGTTGTTTTATTTCATTTATCTCTTGGAAATGATTTGTTTACCAGTTTAAAATATTGGAACGTAAAGTTATGGCTGTGTTTGGGTCATTTTTCCCCGGTATAGAAAGTTTGGGAAACACTGGGTTAAATGTTATGGAATTTTTGCTCATAATTGCATAAGGAAAAATAAACTGCCTACTGTAGATGTAAGAACCTGAGCAGCATACTAAACAGTATATACTGTGTGTGTGTTCACATGTGTGTGTGGGCCCATTCTGTGATCTGATCCAGTGGAAAGAATTAGACACAGTTTCTTTCTTGTTCCTCTTGTTTGTTCTAGAAATGAAATTTCGGCCGGTCGGCTTCGACCCCTCTCGGTGTTTCGTGGCATTTTTTAACAAGATCTCCAGCGGCGGGCGCTGAGGAGTTTAAACAGAGCCTTCACTTGGATCCAGTCTCCAGCTGGACTTGAATAACACAGTGACCTAGTTAAGGAGAAGAAGAAGCTGACGGTTTGCCCCCCCGCCTCGTCAGCGCTGACCTGAGACTAACAGAGGAAATGATTTCCTCCCGTTTGTGATGCTCTGAACACGAGAGTGAACGCTGACCATACACGGGAGGTTCATTAGTCAGATTTCCACATTTCCTGATCCGCTCCTCCCAACAGTCATGGAAGTGTGTTGTGATTGAAGGATCTGGTACTGTGAGGAGTTTTTAGATAATCTGAACGTCAGTGTAAATGTCAAACGTGTTTAAAATTCGAAATCAGTGACATGGCAATTGAGCAGAAACTCAATTAGTAACTATCCAGGGTCAATTTCTGTAAGACAGTAAGTGGAGCTCATCTTCTGTTACTTCCTGTCAAATGTCAAAGTCAAATGTGTTGTGTGTTGCATCTACATTTCAATGCTAAACGTGCGCTAAAACGCGACAAGAACAAGTCACTTCAGTGCACTCAGAATCAGCCGTTTATCACGGATGACGGATCGTCGTACGCGATTTTCGTATTCCTGTAGCAGCCTTTGCATTAAAACCACATGAAGTTCAGCTTCACACAACCGTCACTTCCAGTGAAGCTCAGCTTCTCTGGTAGGCAATGGAGCAGTGGGTGGGGCACAGATGGTGGTCTTCTGCATGATGTTTGGAGGAAGCGTCTAAAAGGCGGAGCCAGTTTTTGATTGACAGTGTTGCAGAAAAATTGTCTTTTATGCTTCAGCCTCTGTGCGTTATTTACTGCGATATAGAACATTTTCATTTACATATATTTTATTTTACATAATTTCTTGTTCTAGTTGTTCGTTTGCAGAATGTATGTGTAAATAACTGGGCCTGAAATGAGCTTCACCTGTTCCCCAGACCAGCATCCACCTCTGTAACTAACTGAGTAGCTAGCCAGCTAATTTTCTGCCTATCACTTTCCATGAGATTCCAAATCCCTGAAATCCCTTGAATTGCCAGGTGTGGCCACATTTGAGACAAATAATAAAACTTCAGTTTGAAATCACCTCCAGCTTAAGCTGCAATAAGCCATGTTGATGCCCCACATTTTGCCCCAACCTGTCTAGGCAGATGCTACACATCTTTGAGTCTGGTTCTGTCAGAGATTTCTTCTTCTTCTGTTGAAACTGTTAGGTTTCAACAGAAAACTGTGATGTTGTACAGAGCCTTGAGATAATGTATGTTGAATTTAATTGAATTGATCAATCTTCTCATGTTTTTTGTTAAAATTTGCAATGGAAAATATAGCATAACAGCACAAGACTTACTAGCTAGCTGACAGATTCTGACGAGCTAATTTACCACCTAATTCTTAGTTTCTGTAAGATCCCAAATCCCTGGAATCATCACTCTGAAAGCTTTTGAAATGCCAAGTGTGAGGTCCTGTGTCTTGACTGGATCATCTACTACTGTGCAGTGTTGAAAATTGGTTGTTGTTGTTGTTGTGTCTGATGTCTTCCACCTTAAGACTTATAAATCCTGGAGAGTGCATCACACTTGTGTGACACATGATGTCTATCTGGTCACACTGAATCCAAACAGTCCTGTTCTCTGGACTCACGCCACTGGGAGCTGGCAAGAAAAGAACAAGAACCCTCCCCTCATCTGGGCCCCAGCTTTTCCCCGAAGACCAGTGGAGAGTGAGGCTTCAGCTTCGCTACAGTCAAGTGCAGTTGGCACCCAATTAATGGTAGGAAAAGGTGAGGAGAAGGGTAGAAGAAATATCTTGCACAGCACTTTTCTCAGGCTCCTGTTTCCATGGGTACGAGCTCTCCAGAGAGCTGATGTCACAGGTATCTGTACCACAGAGCCACTTCCTGTGAACTCAATTACAGCTTTTCTCTCATCAGTCGCAAACTCTTCTGAGGACGTGTGGATTTGCCAGATTCTCTCTCTGATCTGGATTTATGTAAAGGATTACATTTACTCATGTCAATTGAGCAGGTTTTTTGTGTACTTGTAGTTCAAGTAAATTTTGAAAATTTGTCATTTTACTTGTACTTAAGTAAAACCTTATCAAAATAGTGGTACTTTTATTTCAGTAGAATATTTCAGAACTCTTTGCACCTCTGTCACTTTGAGACTTCTATTTCTTTTCTCACCCTCGGTCCAGGGAGAGAGAAAAAGAGATAGAGTGAACAAACGCTCACTAACAGATACGCTTACCGTCTGCGTTAGAAGAGTTATACTTTTAGCAGAGTGCATTGTGGGTGTTGCATTCCTGAGCAAAGCCAAAGGCATGTGCCAGAGAGCCGAGAGCCCCCCGAGAACCCCGGGAGCGTGGGATGTTGTCTGCGTCTTTATTGGACGCTGATGAGCCCTAAGTGATCTATGTCAGTGCTGCTGTGAAGTGTAAACTTCCAGCGACGTAGATTTAAGTGTGTCCACGCTCCACATTTCCCAGGCTAAATGTGTTTACATAGCACGCGCGGCTCCACCGTGCACTCTGACTAAGTGGCTGTTAAAACACTTGCCCGTCTTCGACCCCCCTCCGACTGGTTAATGGCTAAGTGATGATGTGCAGGAGGTCAGACGGTCGGCTGCCGTGACCGTGGAGTTGTGCGTCGGTGCGACCTGTGTGTTGTCTTTCTGCTGCTCACTATCCTTCCTCCTGATGTTGTGTTGCGTGAGCAGTGGAGGTGTGTATCTGTACCTTAGAGCATGATTATCTACCTACACACGTACGATTAAAGGAAATACGATGAAAGCTTCAACTGATAGTCTTTGTTTTATGTAGACATTCATTTTACAATCAGTGCTTCAGCCGTTTGCACTTCAGACGACATATAGGCTAAGGATTAAACATTTAAGACCCATCCATCCATCTTCTCCTGCTGTATCCTCCATATTGTTTGTCTTTACCCGACAATGAATCTTTTACTTTTACAGTGCTGCTAGTAATTAAAAAAATAGCTGCTAGACGCCAAGAAACTAGTAAAGTTGTTGCTAGAAAACTAGTTGCAAGCTGCTAAGAAGGCTAGGAACTAGCTGCTAGATGGTAAAAGCTATGAAGCTAGTTGCTAAAAAGCTTTAAATCAGTTGCTAGATGCTAGTACCTCCTGCTAGTTACTAAGGAGTTAATAAAGCTGCTGCTAATTGCAGAGAAGCTAGTAAAGTAGTTGCTCAATGCTAAGAAACGAGCTGCTTGTTTGCCAAAGCTATGAAACAACCTGGTAGTTGTTAAAAAGCTAAGAAAAAATGCGAGTTTTTGCTAAAAGCAAATGATTTTCAGTTTCAAAGTAGTTAAGAAAGTGGCTTTTTTGAGTTGAAGTGTGTGTGTATGTGTGTGTGTATATACACGTATATATGGGTTGATTGATTTCATTGGTTTATTACAACTGTTTGTAGTACGCATTCTTATTTTCTTTGCTGTAGTAATTTATGTTTTATTGTACAGCACTTTGTGATATAAACTTACTTATTTACTTATTTTAAATATTTTCAAACTGTAATGTGTTCCTGTATATTATTTAAAAGACATGAAATTAAAGTAGTTGCTAGTAATTACAAAGCATTAAACAAAAACCTTTCAATTCTTATTGATCTTATAAGTCACTTGTTCCATGTGTACAGTGTCTCCAGACACTTAACTCTCTGCAGACATGTTGTCATTAGGAAGTAACCAATTTAACCATAATTAACCAGCCATTGACTGGTTGTTTAACTAATTCACATCATGTTGTTGTGACAAAGCTACAGTAATGATTGCTCATGTTGGAGGGAACTGCTGCTCTGAGATTCTCAGATGTAATCAGCATCTGTTTATCAGCTCAGTACAGACACAGTGTGGCGAGCAGCCGTGATGAGGTCATCGTCCTGCAGGGCTACTGTTACGTGACGCGACGCGACAGGTCAGACGAGCAGCTACCGGATTCAGACGTGGTTTCACTGTCTGTGAATCCGTAAACCATTTATTTTATTAACCAAACTCACAGCTCAGCTGAGCTCCGTCCTGGCTCTGATAATGAAAACGCTGCGGGTTTTTCTCAACAGATTACGTGCAGATGTTTCTGCAGCTGCGTGACTCATCGTTTCAAATCCAGATCTGCCATTAAGTCTCCTGATGTCATCATCGAGTCAACCGCAGCGTTCTCCTGGGAACACACGAGAGGAAGAGTTATATCTGTAGTGGATCCTGAAAATTACAACTCTTAAACAAATGACAACATGCCCCACACACACACACTAGATAATAAGTGTGAGACAGTGGAACATGGAAAAAGTGACACACGAGATCAATGACAATGAAACATGACTTGAGTAAAAGCAGCAAAGGAAGAAACATTTTAGGAAATACATTCATTTGTTTTACTTTACTTTATTTACTTTTAGTGCTGTAGCTTTTAACTCTATGTATGTGGATATAATTACACGTTTAATACACACAGGCTACAACAGAAGATTGGGGCCAAAAAAGAGAATAAAGTCGGAATATTTTTATCGTAATTTTACGACTTTATTCTCAAAAGATTAAATATTTCTTCTCTTCAGTTTGGCCCTAATGCCACAGTCAATACATTTGAAATGAGTATAAAATATGTAACAAAAAAGGGTAAAGAAATCTTAGTTCTGTCTAAGTAAATATTTGAGCTGTTAAGGGATTGACTTTTGAGGAAAAAAAAATTGGGATTAATTTTAAATCATTTTTATTCTGCAGCTCACCACAGTTTTTAAGTCCCATATAAATATTAACAGTATAAAGTGACTTTTTACAGTGTACTTTCATTCCTCTGACTGCTCGTCTCGTCTCTGTCTCGCGCTGAGTGTTTATGTCCATGTGCTTGTGTATCACAGTATAAAAGGAAGTATTGGACATCATAAAAAGTCTAATAAATTCTACCATGTTTGATATCATTGTTCAGAGGAAACGACCTCTGTCTTCACGCAGCAGCAGCAGCAGCAGCAGCAGCAGCAGCAGCAGGTCATTGTTGTCAGTGTAATTTACAGCCGCAGCTGTTGTATCTGCAGACTTGAACAGAAATCCATCCAAAGCCTTTTGTGTTTATAGTTTGTGTGTCACACCGTGTAATGGTTTGGTGTTCAGGAGCCATTATTCATCCTTCCCCTGTCAGACGTCTCCACTCAGAGCCTCAGTATCAATTATTAAGACAGGTATGGAGCGGCCTGTGTGTAATGTAAGCTCTCTTTCATCAGCGTGCAGGGAGGGAAAGTTGTCCTGCTTTGGAGAAGATAGTGAAAATTCAACTATCAATCAACGTTTCCTTTCGACCCGAGTCAACAAAGCCCTTAAAAAAACACTTAAATCACACTTACTTTAAACATAAAAAGGACGAAAACACAACACTTTAGAGAAGATCAGGATTATTGGAGCCCAGAAAATACAAACATTAGAGTTTTTTATTTACTTCAGAATCAGAAATACTTTATTCATTCCCAGGGGGAAATTGCTTTTTTTTCTTAAAAGAGATAAACAAATATCATATAACAACAGATATGTGTCACAATATGAATCACTGAATTATCTTAATAACAATAACATCAGCAACATTTTTTTAGCAAACACTATTAAACAAACATGACTAATTTGAATTATAGATGCCTCAGCTTCATATGGAAATGGAAAAGAAACATTTAAAGAATAAATGTCACATTAAAAAGGGGAAATATTCATGTCTTCATGGTCATAACATCCTTATTATTATTATTATTATTATTTAGATGATTTACACAAAGTTTCTCTCGAAATATGATCTGTGTTGTTGTGAAAACTTGCAGAGTAACTATGAGATAAATATTTGATGGAAACAGTTCTGTAGGTGCCAAAATAAACACAAACCAAACATGGCTTATTCAGGGTTCTCACAGGTCCTTGAAATCCTTGAATGTTTGTGAATATAAAAAACAAATAATAGTTGACCTCCCATCTTGACCTGTGTCAGCATATATAGCCTGAATTTGAAGGAATTGGCCCTGGAAAGTAGTTTAATTTGAGGGAAATGGTCATGGAAAGTCCTTGAAAGGTCAACACAACTTGCCGAATTTCAGCGTTAACTTTGGGAGCGCCGTCATGTGAAAGTATCAACGTAAGTGTTTCTCATCCGTAAGTAAACGGTGAAACTCACCATGTTCTTGTCTGGCTCCGTGTGGTTGTTGTGAAACCACAGACGACGGCGATTTCTTCTCTGCAGACGGTTCCACGACACAGAGTGCAACAATGGTGAAAGGACTTCTGTTTAACACAGCATTGGAATCATTGAAGAATCGTATGATGAGGAATCTGAAGATTCCCGCCTCTGATGTGTCTCCGGTCTCATTCTAACACATACAGCACATAAACATGTTCACAGAAGAGGCTCAGAGTCCACACTGACGCTAAATCACAGCTCAGTCCCAGAGCGATTTTCCTTTACGACAGAGTGTGTCTGAGCGTCAGCAGAGAGCTGGAAGCTTGTGCTTCATCACTTTGTCTCCGACTCCAAGAAACACACAGACGTATGAAGCGAGAGGAGACACATCACAGCTCAGAGTTTCACTGAGGCTGTGACATCAGCTCCAGACGCTTCCACAGACACGGGGACCATCCATCCAGGCTGAAGATGACGTGTCATCATGGAGGATCGATACCGGGAAAAAGGTCCTTTGTTCAGTGGGTGAAGAGCCCTTCACTCAGGTCACGGCTCTGTGAACGTGACACTCACCCGAGACTCTCCCGAGACTCACCCGAGACTCTCCCGAGACTCTCCCGAGACTCATACAAGACTCACCTGAGATTAACCTGAGACTCACCCAAGACTAACCCGAGACTAATCCGAGACTCACCGAGACTCACCGAGACTCACCCGAGAATCATCGAGACTCATACAAGACTCGAGACTCACCTGAGACTCACCCGAGACTCTCCCGAGACTCACCCGAGACTCACACGAGACTCTCCGAGACTCACCCGAGACTCACCGAGACTCTCCCGAGACTCATCCGAGACTCACACGAGACTCATACAAGACTCACCTGAGATTAACCTGAGACTCAGACTAACCCGAGACTAACCGAGACTCACCCGAGACTCACCCGAGAATCATATGAGACTCATACAAGACTGAGACTCATACGAGACTCACCCGAGACTCACCCGAGACTCACCCGAGACTCACCCGAGACCTGATTTCTAACCTCATTTCTATTTTGACAAAGAAGCCGTTGAGAAGTCGGGAACACAAACATATCTGGAGCCAGTCATTGTTAGTTATTGTGATCAATACCAGTCGAGAACAATAGCATTTGCATGTGTTTGGTTAAAATTGAACAGAACTATGTGAACGACTGATTTACTGTGAAACAAATACGACAGAAGTGATTTTAATGTGAAAGAAGCAGTGAGATCCTAACTCAGGACTCCTGGGGTTTCTCCTAATTTCAAGACTTTTTCGGACCTTGATGAACTCTGGATATTTTCCTTTTTATATATTCTGTTTTGCTGTGTTTGTCTTCATAGTTTTCTGTTTCCACCGAAATCTTATGCCCTCATGCATGAAGAAATAAGAAAAAAGAAGGAAGAACGTTTCATTCACAGCACAATGAAAGTGCAAACACACAAAGCTCGTCTCACATGATTGTGGGGGAACGAAAAAGCTGCAGCTGACATTTAACTACAATTCAAGAGTCTATATCGTCTGAAAGCAGCAGCAGCTAAACCAGAGCAGTGAAATGACTTCAGCTGATATAGATCATCTCGCTGAAATAGGTCACGTCGGCCCCTCTGAGACCTTTACCACCAGCAGCTTCTCAAACAGGTCACACGCTCGCTACTGGAGGAGGAGAGTCAGACGTGCAGGTTACATTCTTATTCCTGTTGTTTCACGTACAGAGGATATTTTATACGATGCTAGTGTTTGATATAGTTCTGCCTTTACAGCGTCTATTTAGATGAATTTAGAGTGAATATAAATCCCTGTCTGATATTCAAATCCTACAATCACTGTAATTGACCTCTTTCATAAAGGAAAGTGACAGTGAGTTCGATTTAAACTACGTTCCTATGTGACTGCATTACGGAGTTAATGTCAGAGAGAATAACGATAGTTTAAAACATGAAAAAAAAGCAGATGAATCTACCTGTGACGACTTACAGCAACCTTCCACAAGCAGCAGCAGCATCAGCAGCAACAGCAGCAGCAGCAGCATCATCAGCAGCAACAGCAAGCTTGTAGCATTGGTTACTTGGTGACACGTGTTACAGTTACAGGGTTCCTTGAATGCATCTCGTAGCCGATTCGCTAAGCTCAAAATGTTTGAATCCCAGCAGAAGTGAGAAGTTCTTTTGAGTTCATTACACTGTGGAACCCGCAGAAGTGATTTACATTTACAGGGTTTCTTGAATGCATCCCGTAGCCACATCTCTAAGCTCAACATGCTGTGGACCCCCAAAACGTGCTTGAATTTACGGGGTTCCTTGAAGACATCATGAAGCCACAGGACCCTACAGAAGTCTTTACATTTACATGGTTTCTTGAACGCATCTCAGAACTGTTCCTCTAAGTTCAACAGCTGTAGACTCTGCAAAAGTGAATCAGTTCTATGTGCAGACATTATAATCGTCAATCCAAGTGCCTGTTCTTATAAATATTATAATATTTTAATAATTTTCACTAAAACATTTCCACACAGCAGCTTCTGCAGTTCAGTATTCAGCTCATTCACTGCCTCAGGGCGGGTCTTCAGCAGGATTTCTGTCCCTCTTCTGCTTATCAACTGCAGCACTCGCAACCTCTGGGCTGTGAAACGTCTTCTTTAGACTCTGAACAAACTCACAACACACACACTCACACACACACACACAAACACACACACACACAGCTTGAGGTTATCTCTCTCGGGCGCTCATTTGCACCAACACACAACTATTTCAACAGTCTTTGTCTCCAGTTACAAGCAGTCTTTGAGTCTCACGTGTGTGCGCAGTGAATCGTCACACAGTGACCTCCATCCTTCTCGCTCTGACCTCAAACTGCTTCACAAACATCTCCACTGTCTTCAGACTGGCTTCTGTTTCCAGAGTCTTGTGCGGGTTCAGCAGTCGTTTGAGGGATTTATGAGAGAGTGTAAAACTCAGGAGGTTCAGTTTTCAGCAGAGTTCGTGTTTCATCACAGATGAATGAGGCCCTGCAGATACACAACCTTCATGACTCTGCTCACCTTCTGCCTCCAGAGGCTCCACACCGATCACTTACAGTGGACAGGAAGCTGCTGGGACCACACACACACACACACACACTCACAGACGGTGATAGAACCCGGTACATGGTGGTTTTTACGAGGTTCAGGAGACGATCAGACAGAGTCCTCGTCACAACAGTTCCCAGTGTGGACAGAGAACAATGATTATAAGAACAAGAAGAAACCAGAGTGAGTGTGTGAGCAGTGTTTGATGTAAATGTGCTGCTCTCAGCAGGATTAGCAACATCAGAGACGTGAACTCTTACTTTCACTCTTTCACAAGGTGACGTGAAGGATACAACTTTTAACACGGACTCTCTGCAGCTCCCAGAGTCTGAGGCTGAAGGACAGAGTGTGTGTCTGTGTGTGTGTGTGTGTCAGTCAAACATTAACATCAATAAAACAATAAAAAGTCAGTGAGACACAAAGTGATCACAGTCTCTGTATTATATGTTCACATGTTTACACACAGAATCACCTCAACAGGACCAACATGTCACTGATGAAGAAAACCACACACATACCTGATCAAAACCACTTATTATTTGATCAAAACCACTTATTACCTGATCAAAACCACTTATTACCTGATCAAAACCACTTAATTTCCTGATCAAATGCACACTTATTGTTGATAAATGTGTTGTTTTTTTTAAATGTATTCTCAGATAAAGGTTGAAACGTCTACTAAACCAAATCTGAAGAACAATGTCAGAGAAATCATTTTCATACAGTTTAATATGTTTTTCAGGTTAATGAAGGTATTAATTCATAAATTAGTCACATGTTCATAAAGCTACTCTTAACAAGAGTTAACACAGTCACAATATGTTGATTTAAGTACAGAATAACAATAATTAAGCATTTATTAAACATTATTACCATTTATTCATGACCCTTCTTATTAAGTGGGAAACATGCATCCCTTAACTAAGTGTACAGGAGTACAGAATAAGTATTGATTAACTATAATTAGACCCTAATATTTTACTAATATAATATCTTAATATTCAAATCTGAAGAAAAGTTGTCAGTGAAATCATTTTCATACACGTGAAAAAACCACAAACTCTGAAAGGAGAGAAGAACGAGTGAAGAGAGTGAAAGAGACGTGAAGTTGAACAGCTTCACTTCTGTGAACTGTCCCTTTAACCTTCAAACCTTCACTGGTAACATCTTCACTTCAACATCATCAGCATTGTTAATGTATGGAAACATGGTGTGTGTGAAAGTGTGTGTGTGTTTGTGTATGAGTGTGTTAGTATCAGGATCAGAGAAGGACACTTGTCCTCTGTCCCAGTCCAGACTCACTCTGATCTTCTGGATCTTCTTCTTCAGCTGGAGAACAGAGTCTTTACCTGATGATAGTTTGTAGTATTTATCTTTATATAACTGTATCCCCCATAATCCAGACAGTACGTCTTTTCCTTTCCTCTGGTCAGACTCCAAAACTCCCACTGTCCACCATGTATTGTCTCTAACCTGGACGTCCCAGCTGTGAGTTCCTGAGTTCAAACCCTCAGAGCCCAGGACACTGTTGTAATAATCAAACCTCTCTGGATTATCAGGAACCTTCTGTCTGGCTCCTAGTCTCACACTGGTCAGATCTTCAGACACGATGAGTTTTGGATGAGCAGTGTTTGGGTCCAGAACCACAGGACTGTAGGAGACCAAGTCCTTCATCTTGTTCCAGATGTTGAAGGCCAGGTTGCCCAGGTGTTTGGCCTCGTCTATCAGAGCTCCTGAGTGCAGCTGTGGAGGCTCCAGCAGGGGGCGCTGCAGCTCTCTGTAGTTGAGCAGGAAGACAATGTCTTCAGCTCTCAGCTCGTCCTCTGTGGCTCTGACTGTATCTGATAGAGCTTCTATCTCTCTGTGAAGAGCCTCCATCTTCTCCTTCATCATGAGACTCTTCTGCTGCTCTTCCTCCCTCAGTGCAGCCATCCTGGTCTCCTCTTCCTCTTGTAGAAACTGATGAAGCTTCTTAAACTGCTCCTTCATCCGTGTCTCTGTGCGTCGGGCCTGGACATTAATGTGTTCTGCTGTTTGATCAAACTTCACCTGAACTTCTTCCAGACTCTCTAAGTTCTTCTTGAAGGTCTCCAGAGGTTCTTGAAGTAGCTTCTTGTGTTCTTGTGCAGCTTCATCGATGGGTCTGAACTTGTGGCCGATGTGGTTTTTTGAGTCTCTGCAGACGAGACACACTGGCTGCTGATGGTCCAGACAGAAGAGTCTGAGTTTCTCAGAGTGCTGACTGCAGAGAACCTCTGAAGACCTCGGACCTCGCTCCTGTAAGAAGGTCTCGCACAAGTTCTTTAAAACCCGGTTACAGGGTGGTTCATCCTTTGAAGACCTTCTCTTACAAACAGGACAGTCTGGTGTTGGTCTGTCTCTCCACCATAACTTCACACAGTCTTTACAGAAGCTGTGGCTACAGGACAGAAGGACAGGATCTCTGAAGACCTCCTGACAGATGGAACAGCAGAGATCCTCCTCTAACCTGGAGGCCATTTTGTCTGTGAAAACAGAGCAGACACAGAGTGGTCAGTCACATGGTCAGTCACATGGTCAGTGGAGGTTTTTTTCAAACTCACCTTCAGTGTGTGGACGTTTGTCTTCTGCAGCTGGACTCAGTCAGAGGACAGAGTCTGGTCTTCACGCTTCAGTCTGTGTCTCTTCACTCACTGACGGTGACTGACTGTGTTCTGGTTGTTCTTGGGTGAGCCAGGTGAAGGGGGCGGAGCCTGGAGAACAGGTTGTGTTTGAGTCCAAAGTTTAGATTCATCAGCGGAAATGTCGATGGACTCTGATCATCTGTGTGTGTGTGTGTGTCTGTCTGTCATGGAATTGTTGTTGTTAGAATTCCAAAACTAAGAAGTCACAGAAGACAACGTGACTGATACCAAGTGGAGTTGAGTCGAGCTGGACCTGTATAATGGAAAAGAGCTGTTAATGAATGCGTGTCATGGCGTTGCACCATCACTGCTGAAAACAAGCGACAAGGAAACGAGCTTGTTCACACGGATCTTGAGTTTGATCGGAACAGAAGTCGATAAAAACCACGTGTGATTAGGATTCCCAGTAACTTTCATTTATAACCATATAACAAAGAAATCATCAAATACATTTGACAAACATTGATCAACATTTTTCAGCATTTTATGAACAAAACAACTCATCCATTCATCAAGAAAACAATCCACAGATAACTTATTATTTTCAGTTATGAAAACATACATGTTTGAAGCAGTTTTGCAGTAGAATAATGATCTGGTTGTGATCCGTCACATTTTATGACAGAGATAAAATTATATTACAAAACAAACGCTGCAGTTTAAATTTGTTCAGCCACATTTTCTGTTTCAGGTTTTTTATGCCCAGAGTGAAAATATGCACATAAACATGTTAATGGATGGAAACTCAGCTGCTGCTCAGCTACATTCACACAGTCACTTGTGTCTGTTCATGTCGTCACGGAGGCGGTGGGCGGAGCTTATAAAACCACAAAAACACAGCAGCAGTCTTGGATTTTTGCGTGAAAGCAGCGGAAATTTTGTTGAATCCAAACACTTTGCTGGAGTTGAGTTTGGAAAACGGAGCCTGTGATGAGCTGTGGCGTTTCAGAGCGGCGCTGCTGCTGCTGCTGCTGATGATGATGCTGCTGCTGCTGATGATGATGATGCTGCTGCTGCTGCTGATGATGATGATGATCGTCATCCCGCAGGCAAACAAGTTCAAAGCATCAAGTCCTGCAAATAAAAGGGGCAAAAACACAACTTTCCCTCTTAAGTGAAGCACATGAAAGAGCTCCTGACCTGAGACGACCGAGCCGCAGCTTTAATATTCATTCTGTGTTTGTGTGTCGACGCATCTGCTTCTTTCATTTAGGACGTTGACGTGTGCAGTTCAGTCCAGATCAGAGTCACAAAGAGGCGGAAAAGCCACACTAAATTTTAGTTGGGATAGTACAATATCACTGTTTCATGTCCCGATACCAGTACTGATATTTTAGACTTTTTAAACTATGAAGCTGTTAACACCACATTTGTGCTCAGTGATTTTAAGCTATTTCATAAAAAGACACAATTATGTAACTGTGTAACGTAAAGAAAGTCCAGTGATTTTGACCAGTATCGGACCGATACCGATATTCATGCCTAGTAAATGTCCAGTAAATTTGATTTGATTTTGATTTTGAATCTGATTTTTAAAGTCTGCATATCGTGAAGCATGTGACCAGGGATGAGGACGATTCCACGTTTTTTGTGTCCGACACCGATATCACAAACTCGAGTATCAATCAATAACCATATCAGTCCAATACAGTAATACATTTTAGACCATTTATGAACGTATGAAGCTGCTAACAACACATTTATGCTGAGTCATTTCAAAGACACAATTCTCTAACTGTGTAACAGATATTGTTTTCCCCCCAAAAGAAGAAATAAACAGCCCAAACATGACTCAGCTAAAATGCTGTCTCTGATTTTTTTATCCAGCCGATATCCAGTCCAGTGATTTTGACCAGTTTCGGACCGATACTGATATTCATCCCTGATAAATTTCATTGCGAACATTAGTTCAGGAAATTTGGAAATAAAATAATTGCAAATTATTGGAAATTATCTATCTGTAGCTGGTGGCTAATTGTTAGCATGTGAAGCTCTATTCTGTGTTTTTCTACCATTTATTAACATAAAAATATTGGATTATTTAAGGTGACTCAGCATAAATTAAGTCTCCTCAGTCCAAAAATGCACACATCTGGATTTCTCCAGGTCAGGGTTCAGTGGCAGGCCACATCGTGCGTCAAACACGATGACCTCAGATAAAGTGATGTAAACGCTCTGATTGAAACGTGGACAAACACCATGAGTTTCCGGCTCAGGAGCGTCGAGTATCACCGCGGCTACTGTTGTGTGATTGATGAGCGACTGACTGACGCCATCGCAGGAGTCAAACACCATCACATTGATATGCTGCGAGAATTCATTTACTGTCTGTGTTCTACGAGTGTGCTGCGATCCAAATACAGAGCTCAGTGTGTGAACGTCGAGGTGCAGAAGAGAAGTCAGCGTCAAACACATGAAGATACGCGAGTCAAGACTCAGTGTCCACACTCAGTGTCCACACTCAGTGTCCACACTGACACCAGACTTACTGCCCACTGATTTTGGAATTATCAGTCGATTTTTGGAGCTATAAGGAGAATTTAGAGTTATAAGTAGATTTGGAACTATAAGTCGATTTTTTGAATAATAAGCAGAATTTGGAATTATAAGTAGAATTTTGGAATTATAAGTTGATTTTTTGAATAATAAGCAGAATTTGGAATTATAAGTAGAATTTTGGAATAATAAATAGATTTGAAGGTTAGTGCCAAATGTAAACACATTTACTCATTTTGTTCCACAGATGTCATGTTTACAAGACAAAAAAAGTCATTACAAAGACCTAGACAAGATGTTGTGCTAAGTTTAAAAGGTTTAGGTCATGGTGTTACGGAGATGAGACTAAAAAAGTGAATGAATCTGAGGTCAAACACCTTTGAAAACTAAAATGTAATCGTTCACACTTGAATCCAAGTACTCGTCAGTTCCCAGTGTGGACAGAGAACAATGATAATAAGAACAAGAAGAAACCAGAGTGAGTATGTGAGCAGCTTCTTATATAAAGTGAGTGTTTGATGTAAATGTGCTGCTCTCAGCAGGATTAGCAAAGACAAGATCAGACTCCGACTTTCACTCTTTTACAAGGTGACGTGAAGGATTCAACTTTTAACACGGATTCTCTGCAGCTCCGAGAGTCTGAGGCTGAAGGACAGAGTGTGTGTGTGTGTGTGTGTGTGTGTGTCAGTCAAACATTAACATCAATAAAACAATAAAAAGTCAGTGAGACACAAAGTGATCACAGTCTCTGTATTACATGTTCACAGACAAACATGTCACATGTAGAAAACCACTTCATACCTGACCTTAAAAAAACATTTATAAAGCTACTCTTAATAAGAGTTAACACAGTCACAATCTGTTGGGAAACATGCATCCCTTAACTAAGTGTACAGGAGTACAGAATAAGTATTGATTAACTATAATTAGACCCTAATATTTCACTAATATAATATCTTAATATTCAAATCTGAAGAAAAAGTTGTCAGTGAAATCATATTTATACAAGTGAAAAAACCACAAACTCTGAAAGGAGAGAAGAACGAGTGAAGAGAGTGAAAGAGACGTGAAGTTGAACAGCTTCACTTCTGTGAACTGTCCCTTTAACCTTCAAACCTTCACTGGTAACATCTTCACTGGGAGACGATCAATAACGTCAGCATTGTTAATGAATGGAAACATGGTGTGTGTGAAAGTGTGTGAGTGTGTGTGTATGAGCGTGTTAGTATCAGCATCAGAGTAGGACAGTCGTCTTCTCACCCAGTCCAGACTCACTCTGATCTTCTGGATCTTCATATTCAGCTGGAGAACAGAGCCTTTACCTGATGACCATTCATAGTATTTATTTTCAGATAACTCTATCCCCCATAATCCAGACAGCATGTCTTCTCCTTTCCTCAGGCCAGACTCTAAAACTCCCACTGTCCACTCTTTATTGTCTCCAACGTGGACGTCCCAGCTGTGAGTTCCTGAGTTCAAACCCTCAGAGCCCAGGACACTGTTGTAATAATCAAACCTCTCTGGATTATCAGGAACCTTCTGTCTGTCTTCTCGTCTCACACTGGTCAGATCTTCAGACACGATGAGTTTTGGATGAGCGGTGTTTGGGTCCAGAACCACAGGGCTGTAGGAGACCACGTCCTTCATCTTGTTCCAGATGTTGAAGGCCAGGTTGCCCAGGTGTTTGGCCTCGTCTATCAGAGCTCCTGAGTGCAGCTGTGGAGGCTCCAGCAGGGGGCGCTGCTGCTCTCTGTAGTTGAGCAGGAAGACGATGTCTTCAGCTCTCAGCTCGTCCTCTGTGGCTCTGACTGTATCTGATAGAGCTTCTATCTCTCTGTGAAGAGCCTCCATCTTCTCCTTCATCATGAGACTCTTCTGCTGCTCTTCCTCCCTCAGTGCAGCCATCCTGGTCTCCTCTTCCTCTTGTAGAAACTGATGAAGCTTCTTAAACTGCTCCTTCATCCGTGTCTCTGTGCGTCGGGCCTGGACTTTAATGTGTTCTGCTGTTTGATCAAACTTCACCTGAACTTCTTCCAGACTCTTTAAGTTCTTCTTGAAGGTCTCCAGAGTTTCCTGAAGTTGCTCCTTGTGTTCTTGTGCAGCTTCATCGATGGGTCTGAACTTGTGGCCGATGTGGTTTTTTGAGTCTCTGCAGACGAGACACACTGGCTGCTGATGGTCCAGACAGAAGAGTCTGAGTTTCTCAGAGTGCTGACTGCAGAGAACCTCTGAAGACCTCTGACCTCGCTCCTGTAAGAAGGTCTCACACATGTTCTTTAAAACCAGGTTACAGGGTGGTTCATCCTTTGAAGACCTTCTCTTACAAACAGGACAGTCTGGTGTTGGTCTGTCTCTCCACCATGTCTTCACACAGTCTTTACAGAAGCTGTGGCTACAGGACAGAAGGACAGGATCTCTGAAGACCTCCTGACAGACGGGACAGCAGAGATCTTCCTCTGATCTGGAGGCCATTTTGTCTGTGAAAACAGAGCAGAGTGGTCAGTCACATGGTCAGTCACATGGTCAGTGCAGGTTTTTGTTAAACTCACCTTCAGTGTGTGGACGTTTGTCTTCTGCAGCTGGACTCAGTCAGAGGACAGAGTCTGGTCTTCACGCTTCACTCACCGACGGCGACTGACTGTTTCCTGGTTAGTCTCGGGTGAGCCAGGTGAAGGGGGCGGAGCCTGGAGCACAGGTTGTGTTTGATTCCAAAGTTTTGATTCATCAGCAGAAATGTCGATGGACTCTGATCATCTGTGTGTGTGTGTGTCTGTCTGTGTGTCTGTCATGGAATTGTTCTACTTATAGTTCCAAATTCTACTTATAGTCACATGGTCAGTCACATGGTCAGTGCAGGCTTTTGTCAAACTCACCTTTACTGTGTGGACACTTGTCTTCTGCAGCAGGACACAGTCAGAGGACAGAGTCTGGTCGTCAGTCTGCATCTCTTCACTCACCGACGGCGACTGTTTCCTGGTTGGTCTCGGGTGAGCCAGGTGAAGGGGGTGGAGCCTGGAAACAGGTTCAGTTTTATTCCAAAGTTTAGATTCAGCAGCGGAAATGTCGATGGACTCTGATCATCTCTGTGTGTGTGTGTCTGTCTGTCTGTCTGTCGTGGAATTGTTGTACTTATAATTCCAAAATCTACTGATAATTCCAAAATCTACTGATAATTCCAAAATCTACTGATAATTCCAAAATCTACTTCAATTTCTAAATTCTATTTATAATTCCAAATTCTACTTAAATTTCAAAATTCTATTTATAATTCCAAAATCTACTTCAATTTCTAAATTCTATTTATAATTCCAAATTCTACTTAAATTTCAAAATTCTATTTATAATTCCAAATTCTACTTAAAGTTCCAAAATCTACTTACATTTCCAAATTTTACTTAAATTTCAAAATTCTATTTATAATTCCAAAATCTACTTCAATTTCTAAATTCTATTTATAATTCCAAATTCTACTTAAATTTCAAAATTCTATTTATAATTCCAAAATCTACTTCAATTTCTAAATTCTATTTATAATTCCAAATTCTACTTAAATTTCAAAATTCTATTTATAATTCCAAATTCTACTTAAATTTCAAAATTCTATTTATAATTCCAAATTCTACTTAAAGTTCCAAAATCTACTTATAATTCCAAAATGTACTTATAATTCTAAATTGTACTTGTTTTATTTTGAATGATATACTGTATCACCACTGGAAACACTTTGTTAGAAGTTTGTTAGACCACTCGTTTAAATTATAATTTGACAGTTAATACATCCATTTGACAGAGTTTGTGGATTATGTGTGTGTAAATTGTGAAAATGACCTCACGTGACAGTGTCACATCCATCACTCGTGAGTGTGTCGTGAGTTCACGCTGGAAGAGTCGACTCAAACCGGAGAGAGAGAGAGAGAGAGATCGTAGACTAAACATGGCAGAGCCGTGAGTTCCTCATCACAGATCACAGGACACTGCTACTCTCCTCACAGCTGGGAAACATTACAATCATTTTGTGGGATGGCGACGCAACTCCAAGAAAAGCTCTCGGTAAACAAAACCAAACAAAACAAACACGAGCAGAAGGAATCAAACTGAGGAGTCGTTGACGGTGGCGTTTGATCCAAAGCTGCGGTCGTGTTCGACGCCGAGTTTCCACCAAAAAAACCCACAAAACAAAACAGTTTTTTATTTTAAAATATTCCAATCCGTCATCCATCAAAAATACATTTGTGTTGTCATCCTTTTCTCCCTGGCCGTTGTCATGACGACAGAGTCTCTCATGTCTCGCAGTATAGTTTATTAAGAATTGATCGAGCTCTTATCGTGTGACTTTTTTCTCAGACACAATCGCCCTCGCGACGCTGACGACTCGTGACTTCTGCTCTCGTTCAGCGGCTTCGAGTTGATCCATTTGAATAAAGTGCAGAAACGTAAAGGAGACGCACTTCCTCTGCGGCTCTTAGCGGCAATTACCCAGCATGCCGCTCTCTCTCTCTCTCTGTAATTATAGGCTGACGGGATTTTGAAGCTGCGGCTTCAACTTTCAGCACAAACGGAGGCGCAGGAGCACACGCGAGGAATGAGAGACAGAAACACAGTGAGAGACAGTGAGGGACAGAAAAACAGTGAGGGACAGAAACACAGTGAGAGACAGAAACACAGTGAGGGACAGAAACACAGTGAGAGACAGAAACACAGTGAGAGACAGTGAGGGACAGAAACACAGTGAGGGACAGTGAGGAGAAACACAGTGAGTGAGGGACAAAACACAGTGAGCAGAGACAGGGACAGAAACACAGTGAGGGACAGAGACACAGTGAGGACAGAAACACAGTGAGGGGACAGAAACACAGTGAGGACAGAAACACAGAGGGACAGAGACAGAAACACAGTGAGAGACAGAGACACAGTGAGAGACAGAAACACAGTGAGGGACAGAGACACAGTGAGAGACAGAAACAGTGAGGGACAGAGACACAGTGAGAGACAGAAACAGTGAGGGACAGAGACACGGTGAGAGACAGAGACACGGTGATAGACAGAGACACAGTGAGGACAGAGACACAGTGGCGACAGAGACACAGTGACTGACAGAGACACAGTGAGAGACAAACACAGTGAGAGACAGAGACACAGTGAGAGACACAGACACAGAGAGACAGAGACACAGTGAGAGACAGTGAGGGATAGAACACAGTGAGAGATAGAAACACAGTGAGAGACAGAGACACAGAGAGACAGTGGACAGAGATAGAAACACAGTGAGAGACAGAGACAGTGAGAGACAGAAACACAGTGAGAGACAGAAACACAGTGAGAGACAGTGAGGGATAGAAACACAGTGAGGGACAGAAACACAGAGAGACAGTGAGGGATAGAAACACAGTGAGGGACAGAAACACAGTGAGGGACAGAAACACAGTGAGAGACAGTGAGGGATAGAAACACATTGAGTATGCTGTACATACTGTAGATGAATGTATGAATGTGTGTGAATAGGTGAGTGAACGGGTGAATGGTAAATCTGTAGTTTAAAAACATCTTTGAGTCGTTAACAATAATCTTGAAGTGTGAACTTGAAGGAGAGAAAAGTGTTTATTCAGCAGCAGCAGAGACACAAGTGTGTGTGTTCACAGTGCTGGTGTGTCACAGATGTGCAGCACAGCTGCTCAGACTCCACAGCTACAGGCGCCGTGAGCTGTGAGAGGAATAAACTAACATGTTTACCTTCAGTGGAGGGCGGAGTCTATGTTCTACTATAGAATGTATACGTCGATGTCGGCAGACTCTCACACACGTTCAGCACTTGTCTGTGTTACACTGTTTTCACTGTTTTCTCGAGTCAGTGGATATGTGTATATATGTATATGTATATATATATATATATATATATATATATATATATATATATATATATACACACACATATATGTATATATATATAAATGAATATTTTATCATTATAATTTATTACCTCTACTTTTGCTATGGAATGGAATAGTTTAGCAATCAGTTTGACGTATAGAGCAACTCACTATTTGGCAGTCAGCCTGTTTGGTTTTGTTGAGAACAGCTCACTATTTGGCAGTCACTTTGTTTGTGAATGTTTAGAACAGCTCATTATTTGGCACTCAGTGTGTTGGTGGATGTCTGGAGCAGCTCACTATTTGGCAGTTAGTCTGTTGATGGCTTCAGGTAGCCCATGGCCAAGTGGAAAGGGAACTTGGCTTGTCATTGGAGGGTTGCTGGTTCAAGTCCTCACTGCTCCTAATTTTAGGATGGGTCAAATGCAGAGAAACAATTTCCCTAAGGGGATTAATAAAGTATAATATGTAGATCTCTTCTCTTCTCTTTAGTCCACTCTATTCATCACTTCATTGTGGACTGTTCCGCTGCCTTTTTTGAATCCATAAACATGAATGTTTGATGACATGAATGTTTGATAAACTCATAACCACTTCATTTCATTCATGTGTCATTGAAAGCATCAACAAAAACAAACCGCACATCAATCTTCAGCAGGCACTTCTGAATCACGAGTATGAGTGAGTGTGTGAAATCACTCGTTCACTCCGGTGAAGCGTGACAGGATGAGAGTGGAGACCTTCAGTGACACTGTTAGCTCACCTGCTGAAACACTGCTGAAGCGCTGACATCGGCGGTTTTCTGAGCTCATCCCATAAACTACAACTCGAATTTCCTTCACGATGAACCCGTTAAGAAAGCGGGTGTCAAACATACGGCCCTGAACACACAAACAGCAAAAAGTACTAAACACATCGTATTGAATTTGTGAAATTTGGAAAAAACGTCACAGTTCAAAGTTCACTTGGCCTCATTTTTATGAACAAAAAGAAAAGAAAAAAATGGTCCAATTTTGTGACTTCTGCACAATTGTTGCTGCTTCATGTCACTACTATTATGTAGTAATATGGATGTCCAGGATGTCCATATAAGGAGTTGTGTATTATTCCCCACACCAATCTACCAAGGGTGCACCCTATGAGCACTAAGCATGTAAGGGTCCGAAAACCAGCGTCATATTCATTGAATTCACTGAAAACCAGGAATTTAAATAAGCGCTGCCGTTGCTGCCGTTGCTGCTGTTGCTTCTTCTGCTGCTGCTGCTGTTGCTGCTGCTGTTGCTGCTGCTGCTGCGGGCTATTTTTTATTTTTACCATTAAAAAAAGTAAATTAACTATTAAAATAGGAAGTTGTGCATTTTTTCCCTC
Source organism: Solea senegalensis (assembly GCF_019176455.1). Lineage (NCBI taxonomy): Eukaryota > Metazoa > Chordata > Actinopteri > Pleuronectiformes > Soleidae > Solea > Solea senegalensis. Next base: position 1,560,769 of record NC_058025.1, on the reverse strand, counting down.
TTTTACACTTAGTTTCCATCTGAAATTAGAAATAATTAGAATTCAAAGACAGAAAAGAGCTCACGGCTAAATCTGAATCTTAATTCATGTTTGTGAGGCTCAGAGAGTGAGTGAGTGAGTGAGTGAGTCTTTATTTCAGAAGGTTGAATGGTTGTGAAAATGGATGGAGCGTCTCTTCACCTCAGGAGATCACTGAGTCTCTGGAGCCACTTTACCATTAATAAACACTTAATCGTCTCCATCCTTTCATCCTTCTTTCCTTCTTTTATTCCTTTCCTTCCCTGCTTCTGTCGCTCCGTCCTCTGTGCGGGAGACGATGATGAATCATTAACTGTTTTTCTTTATTTGAACACATGATCATGCTGAGAGAAGAGAGAAGAGACGCTTTTATACGACATTTCCTCAGTAAATGAACGTGATTTTTTTTTCCAGCTCTGCTCTGCAGGGATGCACGATTATTATCAGCACTATGTTGGTATTGCTCCATCTTTGTGGATTTAAAGATTTAAAGTGAACTCTCTCACTTCTTCAAAGCAGAGCTTTGCCTTTTCCTCGACTTCTGTGCGGGCGCTCTCTTTCCAACGATTCTATATGAAGTATGACGATATGATGACATGGCTGAAAATAACATCAACATTTGACCACATTTATCTTCAAACTATGTTTAAAAAAGTGTTTTTAACCAATATTTGTTAACTTAAACATAAATCAAATAGTTACATCTCAATATGAAATGTTAAATATGAGTTTACATTTATTTAATTAAATGTTTGTTTTAAAGGTCATTTTTTTAAAACAGCATTTTGTTGTCTGTGATGATTTAAATGTGGGAAAACAGACTGTGTGATTCAGACTGTGATTGTTTGGACAGTTTGTGTCTTGTCGCTGCACGAGTCACAGCATCTATATGGAAATGATTCTCTGGCTCGACACCGTGCCATCGCACAAATGCCACTGGGCTGAAAAAACTTGTTTCCAAAAGCACTAATCTCTAACAAACAGGTATTACAGCAGCAGCAGCAGCAGCAGCAGCATCAGCATCAGCAGCAGCATCATCAGCAGCAGCAGCAGCAGCAGCAGCTTCAAAGATGTCCCTCATCAATGCCACCATTATAAATAAAGAAAAGGTTATTTAAAGCGAGAAACTCAATGAAGAAACTCAATGAAGTCCCACGCTGACCTTCACACCCGCACCAGTGGGACTGTTGTTAGGGTCTTTTTTTTATTAAACTGAATATTAACAGAGAACATAAAAGAATATATATTTCAAATAATGAAGAAATATTTTTGGATAAAAATGAAACGTGAACAAGTGGAAACAATGAAAACTGTCTTTTGGTGGATGTATGAAACAGCTCACTATTTGGCAGTGACTCTGTTGGTGTATGGAATAGTTCAGTATCTTCGTGGGTGTATAGAACAGCTCACTATTTGGCAGTGTGTTTTTTGTTTAGAACAGCTCATTATTCGGCAATCCGTTTATTGGTGTATATACAGTAGATAGCTCATTATTCGTCTGTTGATGGCTGTGTACAGTGGCTCATTATTTGACAGTCAGTCTTCAAGCTTCTCCCTTTATGGGTCAGCACAGCAGATCATCTGCCTCCCTCTTGTGCTCTCCCTTGTGTCCTCTCTCTGTTACACCAACTGTCCTCATGTCCTCCCTAATGAACCTTCGCTGTGGTCTTCCTCAGTCCAAAAGAACCACTGTCTGTCCTCTGCAGCCATAGCCAAATGACCTTCTTGACCTCTGTGAGGCCTTGTGTCCACCATTATTTGTTCTATCTTTTCTATACGTCCCTTCCGGGGCTCCATATGTTACAGAGATGTGTTGACTTTTTTTTTCTTTTTAATATTTACAATTCATACTTTAAACCCTCCCCCCCTTTAAAGCATGAATGGTACACTCTGATTTACAATTTAAAGGCTCACAAGTGCTTAATTACCACCTTTCATGAGGCGTCAGTCTGGTGTTTTTACTGAGCAGCACAATGACGATGAACAGAGTGGCAGCCTAATGGCCCGTCCTTGAAGCTGATTGAGAAACTATAATGGCAGCGGAGAGAGCAAAGAGGACCTCTCCACAGCTGCTCCACGTGTCAGGGCCACACTCCATCTTCTCCACGCCGTCTCCTGTGGACCTTCTGCTGTGCTCTGACCTGCTGCCCTCACCTCTCACCTCTGTCCATCACAGCTGCTGCAGTGTTGCAGTGATGGACGTCACCGAGATTCTTCCTCCTGGAGCTCAAAGGTGATTTAGCTTAGACAGACAGACAGACAGACAGTGTCAGGTGAATCTGAGCTTTGAAATACAAACCTTCTCCTCGCGCTTGCTTTGTTTCACCGTCCACTGTCTGACTTGCTCTGATGAATTTATTGCAGTTTCACTACTAATCCTTTATTGGGGCGAAAAATGGTATAAGCTCATTATATGGCTGTAAATCTGTTGTTGGATGTATAGAATAGCTCATTATTTTGCAGACATTCTGTTGGTAGATAGAGAAAAGCTCATTATTTGGCAATCAATCTGTTGCTGGATATATGGGACAGCTCATTGTTTTTGCAGGCAGTCTATTGATGGATGTATAGAATAGCTCATTATTTGACAGCCAGTCTGTTGGTGGATGTATGGAACAGCTCATTATTTGGCAGTCAGTCTGCTGGTGGATGTATGGTCAGAATACACAGTCAGAATTTGAGTCAGAATTAATTAAAGTTCCACATGTGGCCTGAATCCTCTTCCACATGTTGCAAATATCCTGTGAAATAAATGTGCAAAGTATTTGTTAGGTTTTCTTTTGTTTTACTGCTCAACAAAAGCAAAGGCCGCACAGGCTGTTAAAGGGCAGTTATGTAGAAACAAGACAGGAGAGTAAGTCGAGGAAGAGAAAGACACGTCTTCCTCCTCACACAGTGTTTGCCTGCAGCTCTGCTGCTGTGTAATCTAAACAGCGGTGATAAGCCATAAAAGTTAACATCCCCGAGCCTCCGTTTCCATCAGAAACACCTCTTTCATTGTAATTCCAGAAGAATGAGTCTCATTAAAATTCATTGCTTCACAGTTTCCTCTCACAGAGATCCCCACAGAGCAGCAAAAACACTGCACTTCTTTATTTATTTAATGGCAAATTAAGATATTGTGGACCAAAAAAAACACCTAATTTCTTTCACATGCAGCGACCAATGGCAGCCAATCAGAGCTCAGTCCTGAGGTGAAGCATCAATTCCATTAGCATGAAGCATTCCTCCATTATTCAGACGCTCATCTGCTGTCACTTTACACGTCACCTATCAGCTCACAGTCACATCAGTGGAGACACATCACAGGCACATCACAGGCACATCACAGCCGCGTCACAGGCACATCACAGGCACATCACAGGCACATCACAGGCACATCACAGATGCATGCATCACAGGATCACAGACGGATCAGAGACGCATCACAGGCACATCACAGACGGATCAGGACGCATCACAGGCATCACAGCGCATCACAGGCACATCACAGCACATCCAGGCGCATCACAGGCACATCACAGCCGCATCACAGCATCATCAGACGATCACAGGCACATCACAGACGGTTCATCACAGGCACATCACAGGCACATCACAGCCACATCACAGCCGCATCACCACAGACGCATCGCAGACACACTTGACTCGTGGATGAAATTACTATGTTTCATCCACGAGTCGAACTGAAACGGTAGAACAAACATAGTGAAAACTCGTCTTGGCTGTCAAACAAGGTCAGTAATATTATCTCACATCTAACCTCAGTAGAAACATTTTTAAAAAAGGGTTACTTTGATCAAAACATTTGATCAACTCCTTCTGGAGTGAAGGTGGCAGTATAAGTAACAGAATGTAGTGTTAAATGTTATTTTCTTCTTCTCTTCTGGTTTGTCTATAAATAATCATTATTCTACTCATGAAGTCTGTGAACTTTACAACTGTATCTTTACTCTGAAAAACCTCGAGGGACAACACCAGTGTGTGTGTGCCTGTGTTCTTGTATTCGTTACCTCTTCAGGACCTTTTTTCTGTCATAAACACTGACCTAGTCAGGACCAGTAGTCCTCATGGAGAGAAAAACCTGGTCCTAATGAGGCAAAACTTCCATTTCTGAGGAGCTGGTTAAAGACTAAGATTTAAATGGATGGTAATGTTAAGGTTAGAGATAAGGCTTTGTTTAATCTGTCCACGCAGAGTCCTGAGAAGAATAGCTGCACAAACGTGTGTGTGTCTGTGTGTGAAGCAACAGATGAATAAAGGTGAAAGGCCGAGATTCAAATGGCATTTGTGATATGGTGACATTTAGAAAAATCTCAAATCCATCTCCATTGAACGAAGAAGGTTTTTATCTTGATGTTGTATTTTATTTTTTTTAAAGGGTCTGACTGATACGTGTCAATCACTGTAAAGGACTCTACCAACAAATATACAAGTCAGTTTTACTGTAACTGCACCAACATCTTTCCTCGATGTAAAAACACACAGAAAAAGTATATTTAAAATTCCTCCCAAAGATTCAAATCAATTCAATTCAATTCAATTCAATTCAGTTTTTTTGTATCGTACCAAATCATAACATACATTATCTCAAGGCTCTGTACATAGACAACATCATCAAGAGCAACCCAACAATTCACACAACTCTAGGGGGCAGTGGAGAAAAAAAAACCCTCCCTTTTAACAGGAAGAAGATGTGCAGCATCTGCCGAGACAGGTTGGGGTGAAAGGAACAATGGGGGACAAAGGAGAGGTGGGGGAGAGAAAGGACAAGAGGGAGATGAAGTAGAAACAGAAAGAACAGCGTTCCTGCTGTGAGGCTGCAGTACCACTAATAGACACAGAGGGAGACTGTAGCTCAACCAGCTTCTCTACATGTTTGTTTATCATCATATGGTTTGACACCGGAGCGTTTAGGTGAATATTCTTCACAGACACTAATGGCGTTTGTGGACTTTGGTCCCAACTAAAGCATATAAACCTGTATGCGACTACAACACAGGGCATTGTGGGTACAACACAACCAAAACATACGCACGTGTTGAACGACAGCCGGGAGAAAATCTGAGTCCATTGTTGCAGCGTATATGTGTCGTATGTTCACATCAAACCACAGGATTTGATGCAGCTTCATGCAAACAGAAGTTGTTCTGCATGAACCATCAGATGAGTGAGTTTTCTTCCTATTCAAACGCTTCGTTTTGTTCCACTAAAGTGTGAAAGAGTGAAAGCAAACTGGGACCGGCTAAATGTCGCAACCCCCAATCGTACCGAGTCTAGCGGAGACTATTACGTGTGAAAAATGCCATCGTTCGGCCTCCTTCTTTATGAGGACAACAGCACTCATCAGACCTGTTGCCATGGAGAAACATGCCATCAGCTGGTGTTTCACGCCCTTTCACCACACCCCCCCTCCCCTCCTCCTCCTGTAGACAGTACAGACCCTGTTGTGGTCCTATAGTGACAGAGCATGTGCAGTGTGGGAAGGAGGATGTCAGCTGTTCATCCCCAGAGAACTCATCTCGCCCTCCCGTTCCGGTCCTAGGTGAGCTTCAATACTTCCCCAGGACCTCCCTTTCCTTTTCGGCTGCCATTACCCAAACTAAGCTCATTTGTCCCCCCCAAGAGAGCCATGATCTGCCTTTTGTCCGGGCCCCAACCTCCCATTCATGTCCCGCAGGAGAGCAGACAAAAGAGGAAGAGACACAGGCCTGAACCCTCTGCCCAGACAGACTGTGTAAAGCTGCCATAAAGAGATGCTGGGTGTGAATGGAGCGGCAGTGACGGGGAGCGCTCCGGCTTTAACGACGCAGCCTCGTCTCGGGGGGGTTGTTCTCAATTATCATCTGTATCTTTACATTTCTTTAACTCCGAACATGTAACTATGGAGGCTGAGAAAGCTCAGTTCACTGCAGATAAACACGGAAGGTGTTAATGGTTTCCACAAAATAACAACAACAATATAAAATCCTAATTTCCTCTCTGCTTAATTGTGTGACAAAAAACTGGCCCCTGAAGAACATGAACCTTCCTCGTGTGTTTTTTGAACGTCCTTATTGCGGAATTCATGGTCTAATGCGGGCGTGTACAAAGTCTGTCCCACAGGACACTTGGACGGGTTTTATGTGTCCCCTGACTTCCCTCTTAAAATGTATTATTTATAGCCCACCGGCAGAATTGATGATAATGACAGACGTCCATGTTGCACTTCAGCTCTTGGGCAACAGGTGGCAGCACCATAGCTGTTTGGCTAGTTCAGTGACCCCTACCTGAACTGATGTGTGCCGCCAGTGTCATGGCAACCACAAATCAAAGGGTGGATAAGGAGGGTCACCTTGACGTTTTTGGAGTGAAAAATGTGCCAACAAAATCTTGGCAAAAACGGCTTGTGAGCAGAGGGGTTGCCAGTTCGAGTCCCCAACAGGTCAAAGTGCAGAATTACCCCTGAGCTAGGCAAGGCACCCAACGCCCATTGCTCCCCGGGCGCTGCTCAGTGGCTGCACACTGCTCAGAACTCTAGGAAAGTTTCTAGTAGACGGTCAGTCAAATGCAGAGAAGGAATTTCCCTCAGGGGATTAATAAAAGTACAAAAAACCCACATAGGTCAGAGGTCCCAAACTCGCGGCCCTTCAATCAATTTCACTTAAATGTTTGTTTTTAATATTTAAAGCTTCATAATGTTCTTTTTTGTTCTTTTATTTGCTGTTTCCTGCTAAAAAAATAAACTTTATTAAGAAATTATATAGAATATCGTCGCAAATGTGAAAATCTTGATATCATTTTAAGCAAATATCATCCACCCCAACTGAACAGTTGTTTGTACCCACAAAGTTGAAGTTTTGTTTTTTTTGTAAGTTGATCGCCCCTCCTTACTTCACACTTCAAACCTCATGTGGCCCCGGGTAATTTTTTGACATAACACAATTACAGGGAGCAAGTCATGATGAACAATTTCATATTTCTTGATCATTCTTGCAGACAAATGAGGTCTGAAATGAAAAATACAATAAAATTGTAAAATTGGTCAAATTTGACTAAACAGTAGATGAAGGATAACCGTGTACACCAACACAATATTTTTAAAGCCTACAACAATTTATTTGATGTATTATATGATTGATTAATTGGTGTGAATGACTATTTTTCATTACAACACATGTTTTTTTGGGCACAACAAAACACAATTTTGAGGCTTGGAGAAAATGTTAATAACCATTTTTTTTTTAGAATTTATTAAACGTGAGGATAAGTCCCTGAGAACAGCATGAATTTTTATGTTAGCGCTACTCTTTTTATTACTGACAAGAAACTTCACAAAAGCTAAATGTGAAGGAGGTTTTTAAATCCGATGGATGTTTTCTACGTTTACAGTGTTACACAAAATGCAAGGAATGAAGACGACATGAACAACAATTAACCACATAATACAGTTAGACAGATTACAGTGTACAACATAATACAGATCACCACAGAAAACAATCCCAGGATATAAAAGACAAAAAATGCTTTCATCTTATATTTCGTCTTGATTTATGATTTTCGTGCACAAAAACTTTGACGGTAATAAATCACTTAACACATGCTCAGTGTTAACACGTCCATATGTTGTTCTGACGGCTGATTTATAAACGCTGCAAAGAGGTTGACCTTCAGGTTTAATGTAATGAGATTATAATTTAATGGGACAATTAGGCTTTTACAGCCGTGAACGGACTCTTGTGCCATATGATGTTACAACACTGGAGAATGTTCATATTTACAGAAATAAAATACAGACGCACACTTTGTCTGAAACAGATTCTCTGCTCCTTCTGCTTCCTCTTGTAAACACAGACAGACAGACAGATAGATAGATATTTAATAATGTAGGTAAACAAAATAGCTAGCTACTTATCTAGCAAGTTACAACTAACGAGTTACTGTATTTAATATGGTAGTTAGGAAATATAGCTAACTAATTATCTAATAAGGTAGGCAAATAGTATAGCAAGTTATCTACCAGGTTATATAGGTAATAGCTAGCTAGTAACTGTATCTAATGCAGTAGTTAGGTACATAATATAGCTAGCTATCTAGCAAGTTAGATCAATAGTATAGCTAACTAGTTATCTAGCAAGTTATAGCTAACTATTTACTGTATCTAATTCGGTAGTAATATAGACAGACAGACAGACAGATAGACAGACAGATAGATAGATGGGAAAGAAAGGTGATTTGAAGCTAGAAAGTTTAGAAAGTGATCACGTGATTCTGCTGTTAGAGCACATTTCTTCACGCCGCTGTTGTTAAATGTCAAAATGAAAAAGTTTCAGAACCATCTCCACCATCGTGTGCATGTGTTTCTCATGTCTTTTCTTTGGCTGTGTTGCCTTTCGGATGCCGCGGTTCACCACAGGACATGGTGATGAATGTGTGAACTCTGCGTTAGCGCGCCAAGGAAGCAAGCATACACAAATTCACTTTCATCTCAAACTTACGTATCAGCTCTGGATCCCTGTTGTCAGGTCGAGTCCTGCGGCTTACGCTCCTGTCACGCTTTGCATCACAAATCACTTCATATTTAAACCATCATCTACATTACTGTAGGTTTTATGGTCTTGTAGGAAAACCATGAACCTCCAGACGGTCTGACATATACATATATTCATACATATATATATATGTACAGTATAGCTGCTTATCTGCACCTGTTTGATGTTAAATATGAGCTAAGGTTCAGTGAGGGATGTGCCGTACTCTTCTATAGGAGCTCGGCTTAAAACAGGAGATAAGAACCAGTGCCTATTCACGCTGATACATGTTATTACAAAAATCTGTTGTGGGCTTGTGTTTGTGTGCATTTATATAAAAGATTGTTCCTCTCGTATAAACACACGTCAAAGTAATCACCGCCGACATTGGACTTCTTTTTTTTTTATAACACATACGGCTCTGTTTTATATCCAGGTAATGTGAGATGAAACTCAGCAGTTTGCAGTCAATGAAATGAATTCCCAGTCAAGTCAGGCGTGACAAGAGGCTGAATGTCTGCCTGCAGGAAAGAACAAAGGTATGAGGGAAATAATAATTAGTTTAAAAAAAACAAAAAAACACACAGGGAAATAAGAGAAAACTTCCTGTACCGATCACTAATGGAGTTCCAGACGTCACGTGACTCAGTTTGTGCCACGTTTGGCTCACAAAGCTCCTCAAGAGTTTATTGTAAATCACAGAATCTGACAGAAACACGGCAAGGACATTATTCCAGACCCATTACGACATCTTCAACTTTCCGACGAACTTTCCCTCATTCTACTCCAGAGAACGTTGACACGTAAAAGAGTCTGTAATGATGCTGAAGCTAGCATTTTATAGTTACAGCTTCACGGCGCGTAAGGGGAAACTTAAGGGAAGCTTAACTCGCAACAATCGTGTCCTTAAAGTTGTCAAATAGAGTAAAGATTGAATTAACGTTTCATTAACTGGGTGCTCTTTCGCCTACAGTTTGGGAGTAAACATTGTTACGACACCACCGTTTCTCTTGACGGGAGACTTCGCGAGACCTCCTGATTCTGAGGACTCCAGGACCTCAGGACATATTGTCTGGTATATCTGCTGCTGGTTCTTTATGTCTATGGATGTGAACAGTGTTGTTTTGGTTACGTGACATCATCAACTGGAGCTCTTCTCCATAACTGAACCTCTCTAAGTTGTTGCACTGGTTGTTTTCTGCAGCCCCTGATTAGTTGAAGAGTTTCTTAATTCTTACTCACAAGTAATTTAACAGTTTGCAGAATAGTTTAAAATAAAATCATCCATTTTCAAATCGGTAGAATAAATCTGTAAATGAAATGTCCTGAAATGTCCCCGTGTAGCAAAGACACAGTTTACTGAACTTTTTAACCTCACAGAAGATCTGACGTGTTGATGGATGAGAGTCTTTTAACCTGGACTTACTTTGTGTGGCATTACTGTCCACTCCACTATGAGGTCACACCTCCAGGGGTCATTTCACCCTGGAGGTCCTTCCATCTGCTGCCGGACACATTCCACTGTTGTTCCGCTGTTTTAGTGCTAACAGTGTACAGGGTTTAGCTGTAGTTTCCTTTGGTTTAGATCTGCTTACACCCCTTACACTATTTTTAGATCGATAGTGCTCTGTTTTCATGGATTAAACTTTGTCCTCGGTGCATTCATCGTCAATGACACGGCAGTACACTTACAACAACCAACTTTTCTATCAGTCTATAAATTTTTACATGTTCAACTGTCAACGTTTCCCCAATGAACAGAGGCAAAAAGGAGCCAAACGCAAGAGTTAAATTAGTTATGTAGATAGATAGCTAGTAACTATCTAATGCAGTAGTTAGGTACAACATATAGCTAGCTAGTTATCTAGCAAGCTATAGCTGACTAGTTACTGTATCTAATGTGGTAGTTAGGTAATATAGCTAGCTAAAAAAGTAAGCCAATAAATTAATCCAATTATTAAGCCAATAAACTCAATAGTATTAGTCATAAAACATAATATGATTTAATAACTTTAATAACTCATCTGTGCTGTAACTAGTATTACAGTAGTTAAATAAAATCATTCTCCTGGAATTGCCTAATAATATGATCAGTTTTTAAGAATGGTGTTTTTCAGTGTTTGAAAACAAACACGTCACATGGTGTGTGGAATATTCGAAGGGTTCCTGTGTGTTGTGTAACATCAGTCGCTTCGTTTAAAGTTTAATTTTCAGGAGTGAAGCAGTTGTTAACCAGGTGTCGACTGTAGCAACACAAAAGGTGTTGTGTGGCATGGTTAAAGGGTCAGAGGTCAGAGACCACAGCACTGACACTGTTCTGGTGACGTTTATGAGTGCAGCGCTAATGACTGTGTGTGTGGTCTTTGAATGACACCGTCAACATACTCGTGTTTGTGTTTGTCTCTTCAGCAGCTAACAGCTCTGCAACAGTTCAACAGGATCACAAAGTTCTCGCTGTTGTTTGATTTTATCACGGATCTCTTTGTTTAAACCTGTGACGCTTGTCGACCCCGTGATTCTTCAGCTTTTTTACGAGTTCAGCGTCAGCGGCTGCGTCGTAAACACTCGGCCTCTCTTCTTAAGCCTCATGAGTCCCGTCTTCTGCCCGAGTTATGAATTATGGATCGCTCCTAATAGGCTGCTTCTCTCTTGTTTAACCTCGCTGTGGCCTCCAGCTCCTGCTTGGACTCCCTGCCTCTGTGTGTTTTTATTATTATTCCGATCATTATTGAGTTAGCCAGGAAGCAGCTTCAGAAGCTCCAGTGTGAGGTGGAGGAGGAGGAGGAGGAAGACCGAGTCTCCGTCCAAGTGGCTCTCCCTGAGGACTTAACCCACACCGTCCCACCTCGGTGCTGCATAATGGATGAAGGACAGACATTGGGTGGGAGGGGAGGAATGGAATGAGAGTGGGGGGCTTATTACCTTGTGATTCATTTTTAATGAGGTAAACAGGTCTTTGTGGGTCACCTGCAACCTCTCTCTTTCTGTCACACACACACACACATCCAGGTGGTGTGTCTTCCCCATCACCTGCCTTATTGCTGCCACCTCTGACATCCTCCATGGCTGCAGGGGGCTCCATCGTATAATTAGGTCTCACTGTCACTGACAGAACGAGTGTCACTTCCCACAGAGTTTCCTTCTCTTTTCCTTCAAGTCAGATCCCATCAATTTTCAGCGGGGTGAGACAAGTCGTCAATGGGCTTCCAGGAACCTTTCTGTCACTTCCTCCACAGAAGACGAAGCTTTCCAGAAATGTTGAGATCACTTACACTCGCGGCTCCCCAAACTCTTTCTTTAGGGATTTTGTTTTACAATTCAGTTAAAAGAGTGGAATGATTGTGTGAGTCTGGATGGATGTAGATGATGTGGGCGAGTGTATGTTGTCATGCTGTCATACCGTGTGATTTTTGACTTGTTGCTTGGTAAAGACGTTACCTAAATGTGACATGAGAATGGAAACGAAGAGGCATTGTGGGAAAAAGCCTGAATGAACTCCAAAAGGTGCTCTCACTTCTCCACTCCACTATTGTCTACGTTTAAAACTAAAATAAACGTAGAACCCACAGCAAGGGCAACTTGTTAGGAGGAGACTAATGTTCAACAACCCAAAATGTGCTTGGGAACTTGGGAACTTAGTTATTTTAGAAAAACCTGTTGGAACCTACTGAAAGAAGAAGATGTTAGCAAACAGCCAGTCGGCCAAAGCACCAGTGGACAAAGTTGAGAATGTGGACTGTGTTAGCTGATCGTGGATCAAGCGTCACACAGTCTGGCGGCTGACACACCACTAGGGTTAGCTTCAGTTAAATATGCGTATCCATCTCCACTGGGAAGTCTAGTCCTGAGCCTGGTTATCCAAAATCCCTCTGCCAATCCCAGCTGACATAGGGTGAAGGGTCACACCCTGTACAGGTCTCCAGTCCATTACAGGGACACAGGGACACAGGGACACAGAGACAAACAACCATCCACTCACACACTCAATTTAGAGTGTCCAATTTACTTAATCCCCAAATCTGCATGTTTTTGGACTGTGGGAGAAAACCCCACACACGGGGAGAACATGCTAACTCCATGCAGAAAGACGCTTGTTCCAGCCGGGTCACAAACCTGGGTCATCTTGCTGCAAAAGTTAAGAGTAGAATAATTTCCATTTGTTTAAAAAAATGACAATTTTGAGTCTATTTCAATGATGGTCATTTTTGACCGCCAACACCACAAGTGTAACTAAGTTGAATAAAACTTCTCACAATTCAATGAAAGTATGATTGACAGTTTTATTAGTTCAGATGTTTAGTGTGGATGATATTGTGAGACTTGAGACATTGTACCTGATGAAGTTTAGTACGTAACGTTTCATCTTCAGCTTCTTTTTAACTCACGACCCAGAAATGTACCTAGAAACTCCTTTAAGTTTCTTATCAAATACAGTAATACATCATCCATATTTTACTTAGAAAGATGATTAAAAGGATTGAAATCAAAGGGGTTTCACGACCCCCTCCTCTGCAGCTTTTGGGGCCCCCAGTGGGGGTCAGGCCCCCCTGGTTGGGAAGCTCCGGCTTACACAATCAAGTCACTGTGTAATTTTTTTCATAATTGATTTTTATTGCCTGTCGCAGCTCCTTAATTAATTCTGAATCTATTGTGCACTCAAAACCTGTTTCTGAAAAGAGCCGGTCTGCCATGTTTCCCACTGAACTCTGTGACTTATTCTGTTGAAGCAGCTTTTGTCTCTTTTTTTTCTCGATCTACATGTAAAAATGACAGGAAATAAAACAGAACACTGTTGTGCGCTAATGGAAACATACATATATATATATATATATAAAGAGACTATAGCAGACGACGTGTGGATCTGGTGCGGCAGAAATTGGATGACACGCGAGGATGCACATATGGGGGGGGTTTTGTGGGGGGCGTCATCTGGGAAATCAAGCTGCGCTCAGTTGACTCGCTCTGAAAGTCGGTGAACAGGTACGCCGCCTCGCCTTCCATACACGAGGAGGTGGAGAGAGAACTCCCACAGCAATTCACTGCAAAGCCTGAAGGAAGGAGAGAGAGGGAGACAGAGGGGGAGAGAGAGGGAGAGAGAGAGTGAGTGCGACAGGAAGGTGAGAAAAGGAACAGATGGAGAGACGCAGGGAATCTACATTTACAGTCATTTAAAACAGGTGCTATACATAGCACAGCTTTCAAAGCCATCATCTCATCTAAACGATATCATTACACCCAGAAGTCGTTAAAAATGGAAAGAAACGCAAAGATCTTTCTCCTCTGGACTGTATAGATTTCCTCTCCTCACCCCCCCGGGGAGCGGGGACGGGAATGAATCGAAGCCCCCCCACCCCACCCCTCAAGTCATTGAATTTGCGCTTTATCACCCGATAGCTGCGCCACATACGTGCCATTGTGCTGTATATAGGATTAGGAGAGGATCTTCTCTGCCTGACTGGCTGCTGGCTCTCAGCAACAAGATGAGGATCGTTTCCCCCCGCTGAGAAAAGACAGCACGCTCACACCCCACTGGTGTTCGGTGTGGATCTTCACCCACACGCCGTCAATCTTTATCAACACGTGAGGCGTTTGGAAAAACATACATGTGTCGTACTGCGCGTTTCCCCTGAAGGGTGTTTGTAAATGAGAAGATGAGAAATAAGTGTCAACGAAGCAAAATCAATAAAATAACCTTGTGTGTTTGTGAAGATCGTCATGATGAAGAGTCACGTTCTGATTTAATGGACTCTCCATGTGGATCGTCTCATGTCGGGTCTTTTGACGCTCGTGTCTTTGGTGTTTGAAGACGGCTCAGAGTCCGAGCAGTGTCTCTGTTCTCGTGTTTATTTGCGGCGACGGAGACGAAGCTCTAATCAAGAGCTGGTTTCCATCAGGACTGTTTGATCTAGATTGTCTGGGTTTACACTCGGCATATCTTAATTTGATCCAGTTCTGTTTTGAAATCTGGTTTGGACACATGTGTATGAACGTTCTCGCTTCTCCAGTCTTTCAACGATCACAGATCTCAACTTTGATCTGCTAACAGAAGTCCTGCACTCACATCACTCACTTTGTCTGTTTTTGACTGATTAAAAGTGATGAATTCTAACCTCACAGTCAGAAAGTTGCTGGTTCGAGTCCCAGTCAGGTTCCTTCTGTGTGAAGTTTCCTCTCACATCTCCAAAAACATGCAGAGGTTAATTGGACACTCTAAATTAACCGTGAGCGTTCATAGTCTGATTATTCCTGCATGTAAACACTTAGTCAGACTGGAGTCAGACTTGTCCATAATGTCCTCCCCGGTCTTTGATCCTAAAGTAGAAGGAGACGACTGTTGGTGGACATTATATGGCGACGGCATCTTTCTTCAGACGACACAACAACCTCAAGAGACATGTCCATCTAATTTGTCTCACCATTAACATGGACAGCAGATATCGAACATAGAGAACCACAGCGCTGTCCATCTCACGTCCATCTCACTGTCCATCATCTCACGTCCACCTCACCATCCATCTCACTGTCTCACCGTAGAGAGATACAGCGCCACCTACAGAGCCAGAGTCAGACGTTTAGGTCCATTAAATCCATTTTCTCCTCCACATGTAAACTCAGACGCAAGTTGTCCGATTGTCTGTCTTAGTCAGACTACGGTCCTAGTCAGACTAAGACCGTAGAACTTTTCATTGAAAGTATTTGAAAAGTAATCTATCAAAAACAAACCAAACAGTGTCAGAAGTTTCATCAGCGTCATGTGACCACGTTTAGCTTGTTAATGTTAACGCTTACAAAGTTACACAGTGCAGCTTTAATTCAGGCTTCACTAACTATCTTAATTTCCATTGGCTCAGCGGCTGCAATTTGCAGCTAATGGTCCAACCCCAACCCCCCCACTTCCACTTCCTCTCTCTCTCTCTCTCTCTCCCTCTGTCTCTCTCTCTCTGTCTGTCTCTCTCTCTCTCTCAGCCTGGAGGCGTCCTGTTTCTTCAGCTCCTCCACTTTTAGTCACAATGCTGTGGAGAGGCTGAATGGGTGGGGGGCATTTCACAGAGCAGTAGGTGGGAGTGGAGTCTGACCGCAGAGGGTCCACTGTTTAAGAGAAAGGGAACTCTCTCACTCTCTCTCTCTCACTCCCTCTCTCTCTCTCTCACTCTCTCACTCTCTCTCTCTCGCTCACTCACTCACTCACTCTCTCACTCTCTCTCTCTCGTCAGTGGCTGCACATCAGCCGGCTCTGAAGGTTCAGACTCCAGAAAACACTCAGAGAGGGAAGATGACAGAGCTGTCGGAGCTCTGAGACACACACACACACACATTAGAAGTGAGAAGACTCTTCACCATCACTGCTGCTGCTGCTGCTGCTGCTGCTGCTGCTGCTGCTCGGTGGAGACTGTAATCTGTGTGTGAGGTAAGTCACCTTCTCTCCCTGTGAGCTGTGGATGTGGATGAATGACAAGTTAATGTGAGAAACTTTCAGTTTTTTATGACGTGTTTCATACAAATTATTGTTAATTTTGCTGATTCCAATTAGACTGAATGTTTAAGCCAAACATTTCATTTTAATTTAACATTATTTATTGAAGAAGATTGAGAAAACGGAAGTGCAGAGCTCATATAACCACATTCTCCTCACTTTAATGTAAATTCATGTTAAAACTTTTTCATTTTTGTGACATGTGTAACAATTTGCCACGAATAATTGTTCATATTATCTAAATTCTCATGAATTATAATCGATTTCAGATAAAATTCAATTCATATTGAAGTTAGTTTTGTCCATGAACCATAAAATATTGAATTTACAGTCACAATAATTTGATTCTTGCTTAAAATGTGACACTTTTGCATCATGAATGACATCATGTGAATTCACTTGTGTGTTTTATTTGCTAAAAGTGTTCATTTAAATGCTTTTAAAAAAAGGCTCAGTCCAGTGACGAGTGTTTTAGGTGCTTCTGTGATTCACACACACACACACACACACACACACACAGCTCTTTACTGCACACACCTGGCTGCCAATTAGGTTTTACGGTCAAAGTTTTCTTCTTCCTCTTTGGCGACTCTTTTCCGTTTATTAGCAGCGCAGTTAAAATAAGACTCTTGTCCTCAGAGATGGACGTCTGTCCGTCCGTCTGCCACGAGCTCCTGAATTATTCTGCTTGCATTAGAGCTGATGCTGAGCTGTGGGCTGATGGGAGTGTGTGTGTGTGTGTGTGTGTGTGTGTGCTTATATAGGTCCAGCAGCTGTACACTTTATGGTTGACAGACAGACAGACAGACAGACAGTAGGCTTGTGTAACCCAGGAGACAGACAGCTGCTCTGCATTAGATGCCTCTGGTTGGTTCCTCTCACAGATCGTATACATTGCTGCTGAGTGGCACACACACACACACGCACACACACACACGCACACACACACACACACACACACACACACACGCGGGCTCTTCATCTGCAGGTCGGCTTCATTTGTTTGACAGTTTTTGTCCCACGGGAGACGACAGAGAGATAAACAGACATCATGTTTGATAGACGAGTAAATAAACTGCTTTTCACAGATACGAGGTTTTGGCAGCGTGCTTCTCCATCGCTGCCAATGACTTACATGATGACTGTCAATCAATTTGATTGATTTAGTGTTCACTTTTTTTCTTTTCCCCTGAGGAATATAATTTAAAGCTCAGTGCGTTGGATTTGGTGGCATCTAGGGGCGGAGTTGAATACTGGATCCATACAGGAGTAAAAAGAGGAACTGCACCTTTAAGAGCCACATTATTAGGTACACAGGACACACGATAGTGTCAGGTGCGGTTCTTTATTCTTCATTTAAAAGGATGAAAGAGGACGATCTGAAAAACATCTGCTGTGCTTCAACATGTTTTTTCTCTGCAAACAGGAAATGTTTTTTTCTAACTGCATACAAACACACGTGTTTTCATTTCTTAGCTTTGTCTGTCGTACACGTGAAAGCCATTAAGACTGAGATTTTTGTCAAATTAGCCCATTTGTAGACAGATTAAAGTTCAGTTATTAAGTCTCCGCCCACTCTCAGGAGTTGTGACCAATGGATGTAGATGAAAATGCCTCTGTACGCAATTGGATCAAACTACGACCAATCAGAGCAATGATCGAGATGACGTTGTTGTAGTTTTCTCGGAGCGATGGCTCTAGTAAGGCTGGATCTTGGATGTTTCCAGTCGTTGCCTCTTTGTCGTTGCTTCACTGTCGTTGCTTCTCTGTCGTTGCTTCACTGTCGTTGCTTCACTGTCGCTGCTTCTCTGTCGCTTCTCTGTCGCTGTTTCACTGTCGCTGCTTCACTGCTTCACTGTCGTTGCTTCACTTCATGCTTCTCTGTCGTTGCCTCTCTCTGCGTCGCTGCTTCACCGTTGCTTCTCTGTCGCTTTGCTTCAACTCTGTCGCTGCTTCACACTCATTCTGCTCACTTCTGTCGTTGTTTCTCTGTCTTTGCCTCTCTGTCGTTGCCTCTCTGTCGTTGCTTCACTGTCGTTGCTTCACTGTCGTTGCTTCACTGTCGTTGCTTCCTCACCTCTAGTGCTTCAGGAGAAATATATGACTGGTTTCCTTCGATTCTGTATTTGGTCAAAACAAAAACCAATGAAACAAAGACTTCTCTTAATTCTTCTGCTGCTGTCTCTTCATCATCTACTTTGAGACCTGACAAAGCGATTAATGTACAATCTTTATCGTGTATTTGTAATAAAAGCTCACTCGAGGCCCAGCCAGCAGGTCCATGTGGACCCCACAAGTCCATGGTGGCTCCACCCACGTTTGCCCACTTAGAACTCTTTCCAGGCTCCCGGGTACTAAGTGGGGACTAAGTGGGCATGGGTTTAAAGTAGAGGGAAATTATGCAGGGTCCATATGGTTTCAGTAACATAGGCCCCAAACATGGGGGTGGGGCCACCGTGGACAAACCCACTTTTATATTGTCAGGCCCACAAGGACCTGCTGGCTCTGGTGAATTCCACAAGAGTGACTTGTGTGATGTGTGAGAGGCAGAATCCTGCAGGACACCCGGCCAGCGATGATGAGCAGACGCACTGACTTAATCAAGTACCGTGACCTCAGAGTCACGGCTGGTTTCTCCATCTGTCTGAAAAACACACAACAACCCTCTTGTTTAATTCATTTCATTCATTTGCACAACTTCATGTTTTACACATGTCGAGCAGAGCGTTTCCGCTCTCTGACAGACAGACAGACAGACAGACAGAGAGACAGACGCGTGCTACCTGATCGCAGGCCCGGCGCATGAATGTTTCATGATGCACATGAGTCACTCACTGACAGTGACACTCGGCATAAAGACGAGTGGGAAACAGGCCTTTGTTTGGACAGCTGTTAGCCGCCGCGACAAAGCTCGCTCTGAGAGGGCGACTGTCTTTAACCCCACTTAGCTCCTCCGCTGGTGATTGAAAGCAAACAATAATTGAGGGTATTCATGACGAGCCACGCTGGGCAGAGATGTTTGAGGTTTGACTGAACTTCATCTTTAATTCAGGGTTTGATTCCTGATGCCCACTGCTGCCTCCTCTCCTCTCCTCTCCTCCCCTCTCCTCCTCTCCTCTCCTCTCCTCTCCTCTCCTCTCCTGTGTCCAACACTTGTCCACTTTATTAGGTACAAAGAAAAGCCCCTCAACACAAATCAGCATCACATCAGCTCAGTGCATGGTGGCATCGTCAAGGTGACAAATACTTTGATACTCAGTCAGGAGAGACAACTTTATTTCAGCACCACTTTAAAAACAGCCAGGATTTATTAAAGTGCAACAACAACAACAACAACAACAACATCAACAGTAAATCATGATACAAATGTAAAACTGTAGAATTGTAACAGTAAAAGCAAGTTAAAACAGAACTTTGTAAGTCTGGGCCCTGTTTCTCATCAGAGCTCCCCCTACAGTTTGGGAGTAAACCACCATCAAACCATCCAATTAAAAATCCTGCATAATTCTGCTTTAAAAAGTCGACTAGCGGAGGCAACAACCTTTGAGTTAAAAGATGACTCGCTCTACTGTGTGTGCTCGCGAAAGTCGACCTGTGTCACACTTTGAACATGGGTGGCACAGGTCGTCGGTCTGTTTCACAAACTGCTGATCCACTGGGATTTTCAAGCACAACCATTTCTAGTGTTTGCGGAAAACGGTTGGGAAAAAGGAGAAAAAATCAGCAGTAACAGCAGTAATAGCAGCAGTAACAGCAGTAACAGCAGCAGCAGTAACAGCAGTAACAGCAGCAGCAGTAACCTCAGCAGCAGCAGCAGTAACATCAGCAGCAGCAGTAACCTCAGCAGCAGTAACATCAGCAGCAGCAGAGAATGAGCAGACTGGCTCCAGGTGTCCAGTGTACCTAATAAAGTGGATGCTGAGTGTCAGGGGAGGAAACGTGGTGTTTTCTAAGACAAATAAGCAGCTTTGACTTCATGTCTGGGTAAATGTGTGGACAGTGTTTCTCACCTGTGGTCCAGATGCTTCTCAGCTCCAGTGAGTGTCGTAAAGCCAGCGTTGCGTTCAGCAGAGTCGACCTGCAGATCTGCTGTTGATTGAAAAGTCTGGCATTTGTAGTTTTCCTCCATGTTATTATTGTAGAGAAAAACTCTGGTCCTGATTCCCAGGCTTTTCCTGTATATCCAATATGTGAGAATTAACTACGGTGGCCTTTGCATACCAGAAAATATGTATTTCCTCTTAATTTACCAAACTCAAAGGTCCAATATGCAAGAATGAGTGACATTTTTGGTGAGACTGTAGACTGTAACTAGCAGAGGACTCATCTATGGTGGCCTCTGCATACCAAAAGGCTGTTTCTTCTCCATTTGCATATTTTGCCAAACTTCATAACTGTAGAATCACTTCATCAGGATCTTTGTTTGCTTTTTGTTGCTTTAGAATCAGCCTTTTTAGTTCCCTGTTACACTCTGCCGCCCCAACATTAGATTTTTAATTCTTCAGTGCTTTTCCATCACACAGTTCTAGCTCTACTCGCTCGGTTTGGTATTAATCACATTGTTTTCCATGACTTCATAGCTCCTCCTCAATGTGGGCGGAGTCATCATGGCAACGGCTGCATGAAACTGCGGTGACGTGGTTTTCTACATGACGCAAACACACAAACAATCTTAATTAAAAAGATTTGTTGACTGACCGGTTGAGTCGATCAGTCACTGAACGGAAATACCACTGAACGTGGACACGATGGCCAGCGTTCAGTGGTATTTCCGTCTCTAAATACACCAGACTCCTCCATTCTATATTGACATTTTACACATTTGCTTTACTTACGTTAATTCAAGTAGAATTTTGGAACTCTAAGTAGGATTTTTAAGTCTTTTTCACTTTGGCTTTGATTCTTGTTCTGACTCGTTTGTCAACTCGGGTCACTGTAGTAACATCAAGTGCATGATGAAATCTCATTCTGCGGCTACGACAAAACAAACATCTTTTGCTTTAAATGAATTATACACTTATAGAAACACACTTAAGTGGTGACTTTTGTATGTTTTTAAATGAACTTCAGCTCATGTGATGATGAACGCTGTGTTCCGTCCTCCTCAGTGTCTCCTCTGAACCACAGGCCCGCTTTTGTCTTCTGTGTTTGAGTCTAAATGATTCACAGGAGTGAGTGACTGCGTCTTCCCGACAAAAAGTCATCGCAGACTTTTTTCTTGTGTCCCCGTGCGCCCCGCTCAGATGAGCCATCACCACTGAACAAAGACCACCACCACCGCCATCACCGCCCCCCATCCCAAATAAATCCAGTCCTTCAAGGATCCCAGATGGTTTTTAATGCTCCTGCAATGCTAATGTGTGATGGGAACGGAGTGAAAGTGCTGGAGTTGTGGGGTCTGTGATGCCTTTGTATCCGCTCTCACTCCAACAGATAAAGACGAGTGGAACCTCATTTGAATACTTCACCTCCACCAGTACGTTGGCACGTTGGAATGCATGAGCTACAATGTTCTTGGAGCATGATGAAGGGGGGTTGGGGGTGGGGGGGTAGTGCAGACAATTTAAATTGGGAAAATTGTATAAAAAAAACAGAAAACAGGGAAGCCAATGAAGAGACGACCCTGGGGATTCGGGTCATTAGGCTCATACAAGTGTCTGAAAGGAAGGCACTCCCAATTTGGACACGGAACACGCTTCAGGCTTTCATCACAGACAAGGACAAACAGATGTCTGGGTATCACAGCCAACACGCATGCTTCTATTTCTAGTAAAGACAGAGAGAGGGAGAGAAAATAAGCCTCCTCTCCAAATGGAAGTAACCAATAAAACCTGAGTGTGAAGTGTGGAGATGTGCAGTCCCAGGAAAACTCAAATCTACCGCTCCTATAACTCATCAACGTATAAGACACAGCACATTCACCAACCTCCACTTTAAATTGATTTTCTTGCTCCATAAAAAACAAGAATCCTGATGGTTCTGGGTCACAAAGTTAGTTTCTCCGTGGCGTTTCTCAACCTGTGGGGCAAACACTTCCACAATCATCTGTACGTTACGTCATAACATGATCAGGTAGATTGTCATAATAACAAGAAAATATCTTGTTGTAAGAGGATATTTGTAATATGTTTCCCCAATTTTATCATGTTTGACACAAATACCAATAACATATGTAAAATAAATCTTATTAGTCAGCTAGTATGTATTTTTTGGAGTGAGTGAGGAGGAGTTGGTGCGCGCTCACCTTTCAGCTCATTTACCTGAGAGCGGAGGTTTTAGTTTACCTGGTAAGTTTAGACGAGTCTCAGAAGTGGACATCGATACGTGCAGCTCGAGCCAATCTGAGTTTTATGGTAATTGCAGAGCAGAGAAGGCTGAGATCAAGTGGATGTTCTCTCTTCTTAAAATTCATATAAACTATAACTAATAACCGTCCCACAAATCGCTGTCACGTCAAAGTCAGAATGAAAATATCTGCTACGTATGAGCTGATCAAGAGATTTGAAATAGAAGAAAAAAGCATTGAAACAGTGACTTTACTGTACTTCATTTAGCAAGAAGTTTCTTTTATTTTACTGTGTAAAAGAAATCAGATAACAATCAAATGTGGAGTCCCACAGGGACATTTTCATTTTGACACGGAATAAAAACGGTAACAATTCTTTTTAATTAGCAATTAGCAGCTTCAGCCAAGTTTAAAAATATCGTGTATCCTCTACAGCAGTATTCCCCAAACCTTTTAAATGAGGACTTGTTTCTTTAAAGATGACAAACGACTGTGACCCAAATCACAACATCAATGTGACGACAGTAAATTTGAGCGCAATGAAGCGACTAATTTAAAACCAATTTGATTTCACGCATGTTATTTAAAACATATAAACATAAATTTTAATTACAACGTTGGGAAAATTTGTTTGGGCACCCAAAAAAACCGATCTCCAGTGACCCATCTGAGGGCTGTGACCCAGTCTTTGGGAATCTACAGCACACAGTAAAGCACCAGTAAAGCTCATGAACAATGAGGAGCATCTAACCTCTCCATCTGGACTCGGTGAGAACAGCAGCGAGAGCGAGAGGCACCAGCGGGGAAAGAGTCATAAAGAATATTGATGGCACTCGCTGAAAAAACTGAATTTAGATTTGAGTGTCTGTGGAGACAGAGAGAGAGAGAGAGAGAGAGAAACCTGACCCGACGAGCGCCGCCGTTTCCCGCCACATTCATTTTCTCCATATCTGAGTGTGACAACGAGGGAAATTGGTTTTGGTTGAAGGGGCAGAGTGTTTTTCGGCGGCGTATCAGTCAAACGTGTCAACTCCAAATCACTGTGGTGTCGGTTCTGCGAGTGCGATACGGCTCAGTGTTGGCAGAGGAGCTCCAGATAAAGTGTTTGTGCCAGTATCTCACGTTCAGCCTCCTCTGCAGCCTTATCAGCCGCGAACACACTCACCCCCACCACTCCACCGTAATCTGTGTCATCAGAGCCGCGGGGTCACAGCGCCGAGCCAATGAGCCCGGCTCGGGTTTGATGAATCCCGCCTCGGAAAACCGCTGTATTCCCCGTTTCATTTGTGTTTACCATGTGGGAAATAATGATAACGGAGCGAGATGCCGTGAGAAATATTAATATCCTCTATCGATTTCACATCACCGCCCTCAGTGTGATTTGTTTGCTGCAAGCGGAGATAGAAAGACTTTAATTGTCATGAGGAAACAGACTTAGTGTAATAACTGTGCATCTGTCATTATCGGTCTTTTTAATCTTTTTATCTTGTTATTGACTTATTTACACTCAACAGTACAACCACATTAGCCCCAGAATCTTTTAGTGAGATCAGCACAGCAGCAACAATCATTTTCCAATTCCACCGGGGGATTCATGAAGTCATATATAAAATAAATTACATCATAAAGACTGTTAAAATAAGACTAATTTCAAGTCAAAGTCAATTTAACAAGACGTACAAGACAAAATAACGTATATCTGCAGATCACATCGACCAGTGGTTCCCAAAGTCTGGGTTTGGACCCACAGTTTGGTCTCTGGAGATTTTCTTTGGGGTCCCCTAACAAATTTATTAAAATTTAGCGACCTTTTAGTTACAATACGTAAGTATATGTTTAAAATAAGATGCAAATGAAGTTGTAATTAATTTAGCAAACATCTGGAAATGATCAATTTGGCTTTGGATTAGCACAAATGAGCTCATGTCATAATTGATTGGATCCTTATTTAGAAAGTTTGGGAATCACTCAGTGTGTTTACATTCATATTAAAAGTCCTATTTTAGTCAGACTAAGACAATAATTCAGTTTTCTTAATGTCATATAAACACGTTAGTCAGACTATAATCAAGCTAGTCTTAGTCGGACTAACATACCTGCATAATGTGATCCATAGTCCAATTACTCCTGTATACTCTTAGTCAGACTGGAGTCAGACTTGTCGTTCTGCACACACACCAAAATGTCCTCCACGGTCTTTAACTCTGAAGTAGAAGGGGACGACTGTTGGTCTGTCTTTGGTCAAAAAGAGACATTTCCATCTAGTTTGTCTCACCATTAACATGTACAGCAGGTACCAAACATCCAGAACCACAGCACCGTCCATCTTTGTTTTCCTGTCACATAAACTCATTCAACACACTCGCTTATAGAGAGATACAGCGCCACCTACAGAGGCGGAGTCACACGTACACTGACAATAAATCCACTTTCTCCTCCACATGTAATCTTGGACTCTGTAAGTTGTCTCATTGTCTTAGTCAGACTATGGCCTTAGTCTGATTAAACTGTGCCTGTAAACATGCTGAGTGAAATAATGGAGGATTGAAGGAACACTGGAGAGAGAGGGAGAGAGGGAGAGAGAGGGAGAGAGAGAGAGAGAGAGAGAGAGGGAGAGAGGTCAAGGTTGTGGATTTTTCAGGAAAGGGAAATTGGGAGTGGGTGGGATGTTTTCCCAGACTTCCAGACCCCAGTTTTAAAGTGGACACTTAATCAATTAACCTGTGAAGTTGTTTCCCTTCACTGAAAATGACTGAAATGAAGCTTGGATCATTTTTCTGTGTGTGTGTGTGTGTGTGTGTGTTGACCTGCTGACCCTCACCTGCATCTGTCAAGCAAAGACAGAAGCTTTAAGACTTTTCCGGGGGAACAGACTCTCGAGAGGCTTTTCTGCCAATTAGCTGTGTCCTAATGTCAGGGCTCGACCACATCACTGCCAACGTTGTAACTGAACCGAGTCGTGCACTCGGCCTTGTCCTACCTGCGTCCTCCTCCTCCTCAGTGAAATGAGTTGAAACTGATGGTTATTCACTCTGCTCGTCTTTTCTCTTTTCTCTATCCCACCATCTGGGTTTTGTTCGGCTCGACTGCGATAACCACGTCGGTCATAAAAGGCAGAGAGAGAGAGAGAGAGAGAGAGTGTCCTCTGCAGCAGAATGAGGTGATAAAATATGAAAAAGGAACAACTGTACCATTGATGACACATCGAGCAGTAAACTCAAAGTTCTGCCTCCTCCCGGAAATTCATTCCAGTGTTTGATGATTACGACTCGCAGACGCAGAGTGCTGTCCTCAGCAAACGCCGCTATCTCTCTGACCTTGGTGCAAATGCAGCGTCTCAATCAATATTCACCTGCTCCAGCTCAGGAAATATTGGATGACTGAGAGCTTTCTTCCACGCCGCAGACGAGCTGATTATGGAAAACGTGCTCGTGAACCAGATTGTGAACTCTGCTGGGTTTGTGGCTCTCTCCGCGATGTGAGGTGCAACTGGACACATTTGTCTCTTTCATGGTCCCTGATGTGTCCATGACTGAAGCCCATTTCCTAGTCATCACCCCCCGTCCCCCATGTCCCCCCACCGTTACAGTTTGACACTGTCTCAAGGTGAAAAGAGCTCCAAACAATAAGCCGTCATTCAGTCCTCGTGTCACTGACCCAGATTTGGATTTTTGTCACAGTCGACCTACAAAACGAGGCAAGCTCGATAAATTCTTCAGAAATGAACAGAGAGAACCTCACGACTCACATCAGACCTGTTTAACATTCAGTCCTGGGACTTGAGTTGTGATTGTGGTCATTGAATATTTACAGCTTTGACACATGAAGTGGGACACACCGCTTCATTATTCAGTTTGTTTGTTTTCAGACGGATGCTGCGACGTCTGCTCACACCGACGACTCTTCTCACACCTTTTTTTCCATTTAACCTCCATCCACCGATGTTTCTTTAACCCCTTTCTTATTTATACATCTTTTGGACCAGAATCTGTTCGATGGCAGACATTTTTTTCCTATGGTGGTCATTTTTGGCCTTGAACACCAAAAGTGTGACTAAAAATTTATTAAACCAATCAAAGCTCAATGAAAAATGAAAAACCAGTAAAAACAGTGTTCCATCTGTTTTAATGGTCATACAGTAATGATATAGTCCCACCCATTCATTTTCTATGGTGGTCATATTTGATGTGAACACCAAATATTCCATATTTTGGACCAAACTCTGCAGGATGATCACAGTATAGTCTCATCCATTGCTTTCCTATGGTGGACATTTGTAAGAGTCAAAATTCAAAGACAGAGAATCCAGAGCTCTACCTCCAGCATGTTTATCATGTTTATCATTGAAACACCAAAGTTGAATAAACTACTCAAAATTCAACCATCAGAAATTGTATTTCACGTAGAAAAACCACAGTATTTATGATTTAGGAAAGTTGTTCGACTACAGATCCGACTAAAAACAGCCATCTTTGTTTACTTTCAAACTGCTGCTTCTGTATTATAACACTATAACTTTATTTTGTACCTGAAGAAACGACATTTCCTGCTGGCGAATGTTGACTTTGTTGTTCATGGACTTGCCATATGTTCAGAGAGTCTCAGCAGAGGTGAACCTCAGGTCCTGGCTGCGTTTGAAAGAAGCCTCGACTTCTGCATAAGATATATATGCAAACTCCCTCCCCCAGACACTCAGTCAGTCTGCTCATCAATCACTCGCTCAATTGAAAGCAAAACTTAAAAAGGACGGGAGACAGTCGGAGGGAAAAAATAACACGACTGGGAAACTCATCATCTGTTTATTTATTTAAATTTCTCAGTGATCGAGTTCTTTAACAAGACGGATCCGTATGTACCGGTTTTCCTCGTATCTTGATCCTCCTCTGTGTGAAATAAGTGCATTCTCTGGATTTACTACTCCAGAATTATGGTTTTGGACGCACACAACAACACAAAGGCAGAGGGTAAAAATAAAGACATGCTGGATTTAAAGCACTTCACCTTCTGTGTTTTCAACATTACACTAATGTGAGAATCAGGAATAGTTTGTTTGTTTTTTGGGTTTTTTGACTTGAAGGATTGTCACCTTTTGCTCAGGTCTGTGTTCAATACTCTGTTGGTTGGACGCTGCATGTTTAAAGCAGAACAGGATATTCAGAGTCATTTTGGATGGTTAAATGTTGTGGCTGTCTCCACTGCCCTCTACTCTCTGTTAGAGGAAAACTCTTTCCTTGCAAGATCAGGGTTGTCCCGGACCCGGAGTCCTCACAATCAGGTCTTGCAAAAAACACAAACTGTAGGGGGAGCTCTGTAGATAAAAAGGAATGTTCGCTGCATGTAGAAGAATCTGTGGTTGCCTCAAAGTCATCATTAGAACTCAAAAAGTGTTTAGTCCCAAATATTAAAGGCTCATTATGTGGGAATGAAAACAACAATTCATATATTAACATGATTGTGCAATCAAAAACAAACAAACACCAAAATCTTACACACTGGACCTTAATGACAAATATGGCCCCAACAATTAGTCGATTATTAATTGACTACTAAATTAATTGCTCTGTTGTTTAAGAATTAAAACCAGTTTCTGTGATTTTTCAGTTTCTTAAATGTATTTTTCTGGTTCCTTTGCTCCATAAAACCATGAAATTATTAAAACTGAATCATTTTGGTTTTTGGCCAAAATTTTGAGAACATCATCATTTTCTGAACCAAACAGTTGATTAAACGAGAAAAACATCAGATTAATCCGTTTTTATTGGGCTGAACCAAACCACACTTTAACCATATTAAACAGAATTATTTTTCTTGTTTTTTTAAACAGCACTGTGTTGCTCATATGAGCTGAAAAAAAACCCTTGAACGGTTGAGTTGATTTTGAACAAAGATTAATGGCTTTAAGAATAAAGACCACGGCACATTGGTTCTTCTCGGATTAGTAGACCCGGGGTCAAGGTTAATGTTCCGGGTTAGAGTCGTAGGGTCAAGGTCGCTGCTTAGGGTTCGACAATCCACCCCCCAACCCAAACCTAAATCCCTAAGCAATAAAACATGGAGAATGAGCTCACGTCTGACACTGAGTCCTAATCACTTTTGAAAATGGGATCCAAATGTTCATTTAAAGCTAAAACTGTGTGTGTGTGTGCGGCCCTGTGACGTCAGTGATGTGGAAAACGCGGACTTGAATTGAACAATAAATAATGCATAATTTGGATATTAATATATTTTTGAGAAAACACTGTGCGCCAAATCCCAATCTCACCTAGGGCACCAAAATGCATGGAGGCGTCTCTGCTTTTGGCCCCCGGGCCACCAGTTGCTGACCACTACCTAATTTGGCTAATTTAGATCAGTTGCAACAGCAGGTTTTTTTTTCCCTCCTGGTAAAATTCTCCTCACACTCGACCACAAGGCGAGCGACAAGCTTTGTTTGTCTTTGAGAAGCCGAGTGAGGGAAGAATCACAAAGAAGCAACAGTCAAAGATTGTATCAAACCCGCGGCACCGGTGCCAACAACCAGCCGCATTAGCATAAAGCCACGGCCACAGGGTGTCCACGAAGGACGTCCAAATACCGGGATCAGCTCTGCGTTTCTCAGGGTCACACTTGCATTCGCCGATTGTGATAAAAAAAAAATAAAGATTAAGTCAAAAAAAAAAAAAAGAGGCCAAATTGAAATGATTTCTCAGGCTCTGTGGAACGTTTCTTTTCTTGATCTACGTCTGAGTTTTGCCAGAGCCGCAGATTCTCAGACAAAAGCAGCTTTGGTCTCTTTTAGCGTGGCCTCGCTCTGAGGTTCCATGTGGAGAGAAGCCACCCTGCCTTCAAAGTGGCAAAGCCAAGCATTCGCCCAAAACTAAAACCTTAACAGCGACTCAAAGCAATTTTCTGCCTATTTTGTGCTTTAATCCCTGGTTTGTGATGCTTGGGCACAGCGGTGTGACTTTATCGATGTGTGTGTGTGTGTGTGTGTGGCCGTGTTTACAGCTGAAGGGTGGGGGGGTGGATCCTTAGCACCAGACGAAAACTGTGCTCATCATGGAGGCGATCATCCCTCTCTGTGTAATCATGGGTGCTGAAGTTGTGGGATCTGTCAAAGCTGAGCTCACATGTCTGTCCGCCTAATCACCCCCTCACCCCCTCACCCCTTCACTTAGGGTGTCGCTGCCTCAGAGGACAAGTCAATATTTTCATCGTGATATAGAAAAAAAATCAATACAATTCAGTACAATATATTTTTAAGAGAATAAGTAAAATATATGACTCCTTCATAGAGAATGCTACGAATGTATTTATTTCATTTTATGACTCACACATTATGTCACTACTATGTATCATTGTGTTTAATTAAGCACAATTATACACGTAAAAAAAACAATTGTTTTTTGTTCCAGTATGAAATTATAATTTTGAGCAGAATCTGTCAAAGTCAAAGCCGATTGGTCTTCGTTTCACCACACATTTTAGCGCCATAGTTTACAACACGATTGTATAGATATGTTTTAGTTTACAAACAATTAATAATTCATTTTTGTTTTGTGTTATTGTAAACATGCCTCGTGTTTCCACACATCACTTTGACCACGTCAGGTGCAGTAAAGAAAATGAAACTGGTTTCTTCAGATTCCAGCTCCAGCATGTTTTCCTGCAGTCGTTCACGTTCAGATCTGCTTATCCACACATTTTCACGTCTGCCGCTAAAAGCTGCTATTAACCTTTAGAGCTGCCAAGCTGCACAGAGATTTCAGAGGTAGGAAATGATCAGTGTCAGCATCTCTGACAAAGGTTGTGGTAAAAGGTGCAATTATAAATGAATTCAGGCTGAGACAGACACTTTAAAATATCTATATTTTCATCCCTTTTTGTTCCAGCGCTGACAGGCCAGCGTTTTCACTCAGTGTCTTTCATCACATTTCTGCATAAATGAATGGAAATGTGATTATTAGCAGAATAACAGGCTCAGACAACACCTTTCGCTGACCTGTGAGTTTAATTTAATGCTGAGATCAAACCGATAGTTAAAACATCTGGTTTGAAGGTTGGCGTCGCTTTGCCTCGGCACATTTTGTTTTCTTTCCACCAGACCTTTTAAAAGAATCATGTCTCAGAAGGTGAGAGCAATAAGAATCATGTTACCGTGCTAAAACACAACACGCCAATGCTGACCTGCTGCTGCTGCGGCTGCTGCTGCTGACCCAGATGGCGTGCAGCGGTGTTAGCCTGTCAGCCGGAGACGTGGTCAGGACTGCCGAGTAAAGAGGAGGCTCCTGCACCACATGCAGGTGTTGTTTGTGGCGACCTGTCTCAACATGATCTGAAAATGAAATGCTTCAAATCTCCAAGGTCAGATGGCGTCCTTACAGTAATTGCAGCTCTGGGTGTGCAGAGGAATTGTGAAAAGAATGCACCAATGTCAGAGCTCTTAAGTGTTTGTCGACTCCAGCGGGAACAAACAGGGCTAAAATGTGTCAGAGGCAGCAACAGGATTGGAGTTGGTCTTTTGTTCGGGGCCAACTGTAGGAGGTTAATTGCCTTTTAGTGGGATACTGTAATATTTCACTCTAGCTATGATCCCTGGTGTGTGTGAGTGAGTGAGTGAATATGGTGTTTAAGGGTATTTCAAATGGCAAGGGCAAACAGGAAAAGTCAATATCCAACAGGATTCTGTAAATGCATCACGGCATCAGTGAAGCCTGGTCCTCCACCACCATGTGCTGTATGATGGGGACACCAGAGACAGCTGTGTCAATACCTGGGCATTGTCCTCAAAGATAAGTTGAAGTGTGATGCTAACATAGCATTTGTTAAAAGGTAAATTGGCACCCAATTTTGTTCCAATTAGTGAAGATTTTGATGATTTAATTTTGTCTTCAAACCAGGACTCAAGCATATTAAGTTTGGCTCAGATTGGACAACATGTTTCCTGGAAAAGCAGATTTCCTATTGGGGGGCGGGTTCTTGGGAGTTTCCACCTGCCTACATTTCTGCCTAAACCCAACCAAGTACCAGAGAATTCCCTTGAAACTGACACACATCCCATAATTCCCCAACAATAAAGGATTGATTAGCCTTTATTTATGGCTAAAATAAACAACATCCCAGAGGATGGTTTCAAAACTCACAAAAAGAGCTTACCAAGAAATGACCACATCGATTGACATGACCAAACCTGACAATCATTTCTGGACTTTTCTTTGAATTCATGCTCTAATAATAAAATTCATCATTCTAGGACTGTTCAGACCTGAATAGACGTCTCCCCTCCAGCTGTTACTTCACCAGAGGCTGCAGAGCCAGCGTGTCATCATGTGGACGAAAGGCTTTCTTCTGGGCTTCGCCACCATGGTCCTGGTGTTCCAGCTCTCCACGGCCGGCCTGGTGAAGGTCCTCCGCCACCGCAGAGAGGCTCTTATGCCCAAGAAAACCCAGGAGAACCTCACCCTGCCCCACCCCGACCAGCCGGTGGTGTTCAACCACGTCTACAACATCAATGTCCCCTCCACGTCCCTCTGCTCCGTGGACCTGGACTCACCGGGAGCCACAGAGGTCAAACCAAGAACCCACGCCCCGATGAACGTGCAGAATGAGGAGCACATTGAGCACACGGTCGACGGAGACAATCAGATCGTTTTCACCCACCGCATCAACATCCCCAAGCAGACGTGCAACTGCAACAACCAGGTGCCGGACATGAAGGACATCCTGAACAGGCTTGAGATGCTGGAGGCCGAGCTGTCCAGTCTGAGGGAGCAGTGCAGCAGCGGCGCAGGATGCTGTGGAGCTCAGGTTACAGGTAAATGGTAAATGCACTGCTGTCCTGTGATTAATGTGCGAGTTGACTGTGGACAACGCATGTGGTTCCACTCAAGTGAAATATGTTTCTGAAGAGCTTCCACTGGATCAGGTCTGAGAGTTAAATAAGGTCATTTTTAACAAAGGGAACACATTTTAAAAAGTCACTCCAGGCCATGTTTTTTATTTTTATGTGATCATAACAATGACAGAGTATCATTGGGCCCATTAACCACAAATTGGCTATATTTGAAAACTGCTGTCATTCCCTTTTTTAAACACACATGTGTTCATAGATTTAACTGCCAAGCTATTATTCAGCCGTTTGCTTTTCCCTCACTAAACAATAAACAGTTATGTTGTAAAATTAGCCTTCAAAATAAAGCAGTCCTTGATTAATTGAGTAATTAATGCATAACTGTTATTATATTTACAGTTAACAGTTATTATACAGTAAATCAATGTAATTAGTGAGAAGATCTACTGATAAGATCACACGTAAGAGTAGTTATATAATTGTGAATACAACAGTAAATGTTGCATTGATTTAAAAACAATCGTTGCAAATTCTTGACAAAATTCAGAATTTTAAATGGATGGGGAATAATTTTTCTCTAAAAACATTTGTATGTACAAAACAGTAAATCTTTGTGTTCACTCTCCAATGTGACGACTGGAACTGCTTCTCTTTGGCGAGCAGAGGAATTTAAGTCAGAACTTATTTCATACCTGAGTCATTAGAAGCTTTAAAATGACAAAAAACGCAGCATTAATTCTGATATTACATAAGTAACATGACCATGTATCCATGTATTGTATCTCATCTGTGCCCACAAACCAATTTGAAATTTACCCTGAAGAGAAATCAGATCTGAGTCTCATCAGTACGCGTCTGAACATCTTATACCAAGAGACACCTGAGAAATGATTGAGCTCTCTCAGTAACACCATTATCACCAACGTTGAGAACCATGGCACTAGAACATGAGGTCTAAGTTTTGTAAGCACACCTTTTTCCCTTAAAATACTTTATTTCTCTGTTTTCTTCAAGGCGAAGTCGTCACAAAGCCTTACTGCAACGGTCGTGGGAACTGGAGCAGTGAAACCTGCACCTGTACATGTGAACCCGGGTGGAAAGGCCCCAACTGCACCGAACCCGAGTGTCCCAACGACTGCCAGGACCAGGGTCGCTGCGTGGACGGCAAATGCGAATGCTTCGAGGGCTTCGGCGGTGACGACTGTGCCGTGGAACTCTGTCTGCTCGACTGTGGCGACTACGGCCACTGCGTCGAGGGCTCCTGCCTCTGTGAGGAAGGCTTCCTCGGTATCGACTGCTCCCAGACTAACTGCCTCAACAACTGTCTCGGCCGCGGACGCTGCGTAGAGGATGAGTGTGTCTGCGACGAGCCGTGGACGGGCTTCGACTGCTCTGAACTCATCTGCCCCAATGACTGCTACGACCGGGGACGCTGCATCAACGGCACCTGCTACTGTGACGAAGGCTTCACCGGGGAAGACTGCGGCAATCTCACATGTCCCGGTGACTGCAATAGTCGTGGCATGTGCGTGAATGGCCTGTGTGTGTGCCAGACTGGCTACAGCGGAGAGGACTGCTCAAAGCTCACGTGTCCGTCAGACTGCAATGAGAAAGGCCACTGCTTCAACGGGAAGTGCATCTGTGATCCAGGGTTCGAGGGCGAAGACTGCTCCATCCTTTCATGCCCTGACAACTGCAGCAACAGGGGACAGTGCATTAATGGAGAATGTGTCTGCGACATTGGGTACCAAGGCGAAGACTGTAGCGAGATCTCCTGCCCTAACAACTGCCACGACCGCGGCCGCTGCGTCGACGGACTGTGCATATGCGACAAGGGATTCGCTGGAGAGGACTGCAGTGTCAAAACCTGTCCTAAAGATTGCCTGGGACGCGGTGAATGCATTGACGGCAAGTGCGCATGCTTTGCTGGTTTCGTGGGTAAAGACTGCAGCGAGCTGACCTGTCCCAACGACTGTCTGGACCGCGGCCACTGCGTGAATGGACAATGTGTTTGTCACAAAGGCTTCACCGGTGAGGACTGCAGTGAGCTGACCTGTCCTAACAACTGCCAGGACAATGGTCGCTGCGTGAATGGACAAT
The DNA here is from genome assembly GCF_019176455.1 of Solea senegalensis. Lineage (NCBI taxonomy): Eukaryota > Metazoa > Chordata > Actinopteri > Pleuronectiformes > Soleidae > Solea > Solea senegalensis. Next base: position 1,526,552 of record NC_058025.1, on the reverse strand, counting down.
GTGTTTGTCATAAAGGCTTCACCGGCGAGGACTGCAGCGAGAAGACGTGTCCCAACAACTGTCAGGACAACGGCCACTGCGTGAATGGACAATGTGTTTGTCATAAAGGATTCGAGGACTGCAGCACGTGTCCCAACAACTGTCAGGACAACGGCCACTGCGTGAACGGACAATGCATTTGTCATAAAGGCTTCACTGGGGAGGACTGCAGTGAGAAGACGTGTCCCAACAACTGTCTCGACAGAGGTTTCTGTGTCGATGGCAACTGTGTGTGCTACGAGGGTTTCACCGGAACGGACTGCTCTGTGCTGACCTGCCCGGGCGACTGCCAGAACCAGGGACGCTGTGAGAATGGACTGTGTATCTGTGACGAGGGCTTCATCGGAGAGGACTGTTCTGAAGGTAAGACAGACCACCAGTATTATATACACGCAACTATTTTACAGGCTCATTAAAGTGTAATCTATCACTTGGGTGTGGCAGCTTTTAAAAGTCTGTCTGGCTGTTAGCTGCTCTGCTTGTTCTTTGAAGACTTTGGGGAACCAAAGGATACAGGTTTGACTGCATGCTATGGGTTTGTGCTCAATTATGCTACACGGTTCTTTGAACCCAGAACCTTCTTTGTTTTCGTTTTGTTGACTTTCATAAACAGAACCTTAGAGGCACTCATGTGTGATGTAATTTATTATCTGTTCTTCTCTAAATGGGAACATCCATCCATCTTCTACCGCTAGGGTCGTGGGAGGTGCTGTGCCAATCTCAGCTGACATAGAGTGATAAGGTGGTCACACCCTGGACAGTTTGCCGATCCTTGGCAGGACCACATATAGAGACAAACAACCATTCACTCTCACTATCACACGTGCGGTCAATTTACAGCGACCAATTTATTCTCACGCACACAAGGGGAGAAAATGCTAACTCCATGCAGAAAGGCCCTTGTTCCAATCGGGGCTCAATGATTGGCAACCTTTACGCCTAAATGGGAACATAATTTACAAAATTGACATCATGTTCGGAAAGAACAAGATTGCCGATACAAGCGGCCATAATGGGTTTGCTCCGCAGGGTGTCTGTGCTCTCCCTTAGAGATAGGATGAGAAGTTTGGTCATCCGGGAGTGGCTCAGAGTCGAGTCGCTATTTAGATGGCTCAGGCAACTGGTTAGGATGCCTCCTGGACGCCTGCCTGGTGAGGAATTCCGGTCATGTCCCACTGGGAAGAGGCCCTGGGAAAGACCCAGGACTTGTCCTGGGAACGCCTTGGGATTCCTCCCCGGAAGAGCTAGACGAAGTGGCCAGGGAGAGGGAAGTCTGGGCTTCTCTGCTCAAGCTGCTGCGCCCCAGAACTGACCTCAGATAAGCGGTAGAAAATGGATGGACATCATGTTCTGTTGAAGAAGAACTGAAGCTCTAACCATGAACTCCTCAGGGAAATGTTTACTTCAGTCAGAAATCAAGTGAGAAGTAGAAACTCATTTGCTCATATACTTACACTCTCTCATGACTTTCTCATTGGCATCCTTGGAGGAAACCAGAAGACTCAATCTACTTTTTATATTCCCTCTAGTCTATGGTCATGTCTCACTTTGCTCGTCAGACTTCTAAAAGTAAACAGCGAATAGAAAACTGAAGTCTTAGCACAAATAGCCACCGTCTGCAGAAGAAGCCACAGAATACTGGCTCTGGTTGTTGTCCCCAGACGCTAATTCATCACCAGAAGATGCAGAAAACGGGTTCCACTCTGGCCTGGGACCAGGATAAAGTCACAAACAATGGAAGAGCTTCAGAGCTCATTATAGTTTACATTTATGAATGATTCTCTGCCTTGTGTCTCGTTTTCCTGTGGCTTAACTTCCTCGATGATGAAAATGGAACCAGGACAAGAAGTTTTCAGTTTCACAACCATGAACATCGAGCAGGAAAACGTCTAATTTGTTTTGGTCTTTTTGATCAGACACACAAAATCAAGTGAACGCAGTGTGAGAGTGAGATACGTTGTTCAGAATTTGCGTCACAAATGCTCCAATTTCATTTGACAAAATACAAGTTTTTTTGGAAACTTTGATAGAGATCTAATAACGTGCTCTCGTATCTTTTTTCATATCTAAGTTTTTTCCTTTTGGCAGAAAAACACAGAGCCTGTGGCTCCTGACAGAGCTGCGATAGTTTCATTCACATACTGTGTGTTTTCACTGGCAAATCTTCTGCATCACTGGAACACTTTTCATTTGATAGCAGACGTGGAGCCTCTCTTTTTACACCAGGATGATTGTGAGTATTATGGTTTTCAAACAGAGACAGATGAGTCCAAGTGAAGTCTGATGAAATGCTTTGGTTTTGAAAACCTCACTGAAAAATGTTGGAAACTGCCCGCGATGGGGAAAAATCTACACAAAGAAAACATCAAGAGATGCTCGAAAACGTCTATGAAATCACTTATTACATACGCTCAATATGATGTGTATTAAATGTCCTTCAATTTGTGTCGGTAAAAAAATGGTTTCAGGGTTAAATTCATTTATAAACTTTGCCCCATATTATCATAATCACTTAAATCTTAGAATAGACTTTATTAAATAACAAAGACCAGCTTTGGGTGAACGTTGCAGCAAAATAAAGTCCACATTTCTTTCATTCCTGTGCTTGCTTCATTTCATTATGTTCATATTTTCTGCCAAATGTGAGTTGTTTCCATTGGAAAATCAGATTTTTAATCCCAGAGGGATTAACCTGAGGTAACTTCATCAAACTCATTGACCTTTTCTGTGGAAGAAAAACTACAAACATTTTCTAAATTGCTTCTCTACAGTCTCACCGCCCAAGGACCTGAAGGTGGTGGAGGTCACCCCCGAGACCGTGGACCTGTCCTGGGAGAATGAGATGCGTGTGACTGAGTACCTGATCACCTACGTCCCCACAGCACCAGGGGGCCTGGAGCTGGACATGCGGGTCCCTGGAGACCAGAAGATGGCCACGATCCGGGAGCTGGAACCTGGCATCGAGTACCTGGTCAACGTCTTTGCGATTCTTAGCAACAAGAGGAGCGTTCCTGTCAGCGCCCGAGTGGCGACGCGTACGTGGATCCTCCTCCCAGACTTCAGCGTGTGAATACTGACAGATCTGGATTAAGTTATTCCTTTCTTTTTCACGCAGATCTGCCTGAGCCTGAAGGACTCAAGTTCAAGTCAGTGAGGGAGTCGTCCGTGGAGGTGCAGTGGGATCCACTGAACATTCCCTTTGACGGCTGGAACCTCATCTTCAGGAACACGGTGAGTCCTGACACCCACGGTTCTACATTATGTCACAAATGTCTTCAGAGATGAAGGAAAATTGAAATACTGGCTTTACTGCCAACAAAGGTGGAGCCAGTTTATTAATGCGCTGAAAATTGCTCCACCTTTTGCCACCCATGATGAACGGCTTTAGCCTTCTCTCGTTCTTGTGTCATGGCTTATTATCAAATGGTCTAGCAGTCAGCTGACCGGGGAGTCACAGCTGTGTCCAGAGTTTCAATGGACAGTTTCAGCTCCTTCCATCTGCTCAGAGATTCAAATTTCCCGGTGTCGAAGGTTAAGTCCTAAAGAAACAGTTTAGTTCCTGCTGCAAAATCTCAGTAATTGATTTGCACTATTTTTTTTTTTTTACATTTTCTCATTTTTTTTTCTTATTTATTTGATGACTGACTTTTTAAAATCCTGTTTGAATCCTTGTGAGGACTTTTCTATGTCCATGTTTTGTTTGGTTTGGTTATGGATGTCCTTCCTTCCTTTTCACTCAAAACAAATCTACCTACAGGTAAAATAAAGTCACCTGACCCGACCCATCCAATAACAGCTCGTAGCACTTCATCAAACAGCTGCAGCTGTGGATCTACAATGACAGTCCCCAAACCTAAAAAGCCTCAGTACAGCTCTCAAAAACCTCTTAAAAAAATGTCTCAAAGATGTCTTAAAAATGTCTCAAAAAGAGGAAAATCTCAAAATGTTCTCAAAAACATTTTAAGTCCTAAAGAAACAGCTTAGTTCCTGCTGCAAAGTCTTAGTAATTGATTTGCACTATTTTATACTATAAATATAGTGCATACTATAAACTTAGGTTAGGTAAAGTTTGGGAATCACTGTTTTAAACGCTAACACATATTCTGTCGTTCCAGATCACAACTTATTTCACATAAAGCCCCTTAAAGTCGCGTCTGCCGCACATCTCCTGTCATTATTCTTATTTTCCTTCAGTAGAAACCATATATTAAAGCCGCTGCAGACTCCACCAGCGCAGTAATCCCTTCGCACACACACACACGAAGAGCAGAGATCCTGTGGAAAACGCTTTCGGCCGAGCCAGAATGTGAAAACAAAACAGTCGAAAAGTGCTAGCGTGTCCCGACGGCTCCAGCTCACACAAACGTCCACTTTCTTCACTGCTTTATTTTCCCACTCGAGAGCTCACACAAACCTCTCCAAACACTGCTACGAGGATTTAGTCAAAGCCGCGCTCTGTACGACCAAGTCCGCTGTCAACTCGTAAATCCAAACGCCACCCAGAGCGCCATTATGTATGATTTGGACGTCCACCACCTCCTCCTCCTCCACCTCCTCCTCCTCCGCTCCTTACATGATGCCAGGTCTGCTCTTTGAAGTGGTTGCTGACTGGTGTGTTTTGGTGCTGACAGAAAGAGGAGGACGGTGAGATTCTGAACGCGCTCGGTCGTCCAGAGACCACCTTTGAGCAGTCGGGCCTGGGCCCCGGCCAGGAGTACGAGGTCAAGCTGGAGGTGGTGAAGAACAAGAAGCGTGGGCCGCCGGCGTCCAAGAACATCGTCACAAGTAAGTGGGGACATTCACTGCTGCTAATGGGCTTATCCGGCTTTTGTTTCCACTTTTTATTCCACGAGGGTGAACATTCACTCTCAACTTAACTCTTTACTTTTCATCTGATAAGGGAAGATTGATGTGCATCTAATAATTGATGAAGGAACTCATCAGTACATCACCTCAACCCTGATAGGTGATATTTTCATTAATATAGGAGATAAATGTGGATACAAAGCTGCACACCAGGTCATTTCTATGAAGTTTGAGAGTGACAACACACTGTAAAATAAAATATAATCAACTGTTTATGCTCTGTATCACACAATCACTAATAATCTCTGATACATATTTGGTAAATATTTACTTAAACTTAATTTAATGCATCTAATTTCAAACAGGGTTGTGAAGATTCTGCCCAAAAAAGAAAATATGTGGGAAACATTTTCTTCCACCGAGTTTTCCATAATATCTGACTATGTTTATATTTATATTTATTTGGCAAGGATAAATCTAAAACAGATCATGAGCTTTTGTTTTGCTTTGTGATACAAATTTGATGTAAAATATAGTATATGATTTTATCATGTAGTCAATTTATCCTTCTTAAATGTTTGGTGTGTAAAATCTTTATTTACCATAACATTAGCCTTAAATATTTAAGAAATCTTTCAAAAACTTAATGTTAACACATCATGTTATTGCTCTTTTTTTTTTTGGCAAATGACAAACGAAATTCAACCTTTTATAACCAAAGATTTCTGTAAATTTAGGAGTTGAGGTGTTTTTTGGGTAACTGAAGGTTACATGGGGGTGAAGATACGCAGCTGCAACATTATACTTCACCAATAAATGTTTAATAATGTGTTTGACCTTAAAACTACACTGTTTTCAAAAACCTGTTCACACCATAGTGTAGTAAACCAGTCATGAATATTTTAAATTTAAATTTAAGGTTCTATCATTTTCTTTCTCCTCTCGACTCTATTATAAACACCTGAAGTCTGTGTTTTCACACTCGCGCACAGAGCGAGGGCATTTTCCACAAATAGAGCGTAATGTGTGGGACGAGGCGTCACCTGCAGCTGTCAACCACAGGTTGTCACCTCCGAACCGTCGAGAGGTTCAGTGAGTCGTACATCTGGTCCGTCTGTCCCCCCGCACACACACGTTCCACCGTGAGCGATTGGCTCATTAGATTTCACTGTGTTGTTGTGATTTAGTCCAGGTTAGAGAACAGATATATGGATTTTTCAGCCATATCGGTAAGTTATGAGATATCACCACAGCTCCATAGGGGCAATAAAGGCTGGAGGATTGTTCCACGGCGATCAATAAAAACAAAGACAATGAGGTTGAACGTTTTTAATAGATTTTTGCACATTGAATGGGATTATGGAGTAAAATGGAAGGTTATAAGCAGATATAACACATAATGTTTAAGTGGGCGAATGCATGAGCATACATCTGTTGGATGAACATGTCATTTTCACCGTTTTCATTTCCTCTGGTGGCCGTTTTTGACCGGAATACCAAAAGTGTGATGAAATTTAGTAAGCTACTCAAAATTCAATGAGAAAAAAGTAAAAAGTAAAAAACCCTGAAAATTCTGTGTTGAATCCATTAGATAAAGACATGATTCCCCATTCATTTCATATGGTGGTCATTTTTGATGGGGGAACACTAAAGGTTGTGACCAAGTTATATCAACCACTAAAAATTAAATTAAAGAAAAAACATCGACAATTCAGTGTTCCATCTGTTGGATAAACATTATTTAGTTCACGAGTTAGATCAATTTTGATCAGCTTTGAATACCAAAGTTGTCACGAACGTGAGTAAACTATTAAAATTCAATGTTCATTATTTCCCACATGGCATAAGAGGTTGAATAAACCACTCATTTCAGTGCTGCTCTGTAGGATAAACATAACATAATCTTACCCATTCATTTCATATGGTGGTCATTTTTGACCGGAAGCATCAAAGTGTGAGTAAATTATATAAACTATTAACATTCAGTGTCATAATATACTCATTCATTCATATAAAGTGTTTATAAAATTAAATTCAAGAAATCTAATGAAAATACAGTGGTTCTGTCTGCACGATGAATACATTATACTTTTACCCATTCATTTCCTATGGTGGGAGCATTAAATGGCATTAAAAATTGAATAAACCCCTCAAAATCCATTGAATGAAAATTAAAATAACACACTGAAAATTCAGTTTCACCCATTCATTTCCAATTTCCATTTCAGTTTAGACTGGGAAAAGGTGCGACTACGATGAGTAAACCAGTCAAAAATTCAGTAGGTTGATCAGAATTTAAGTATTGAATCAATAAAATAAAAAACACTTAAAAACGGTCAGATTTTGACTGGAGCTCAAGTCAAAACGGAGAACTTGTGACTGAGTGAAAAGTGAAACCTTCACTCCACGTTCCCCCTGAGAGACTCCTGTTTCTGCAGAGCACATCAGACGAGCGCCGTTATGTTCCCCGATCGCTCCACGTTGTAGGTTTTTAATAAACGGCAGCTGCTTCCAGGCTCCGGGCCGCTGCTTATTTTTAGTGTGAGATCCATGTGCGCGCGGGGCCAGAGTAAACACACATATGTGGAAATGTCATCGCAGGCCTGTCATAACAATATTTGTCTTCTAAAGCAAAAGCGGTTTGAGCGGCGGCGGCGCTGTCATGAACGACCGTGTTGGACTTCTGTAGAAAAGCAAAGATTACGACTGTTCCTCTCTTTTATTGTCTGGATCTGTTTTTCTTACAAGCAGCACAAACCGCTCTGTGTCCTGCGAAAACACTTTACGTCCCAATCACACGCTTTAAATCGCATGAATGATGGATTTCCCCTGGAGTAACGTCAACATAAAAGCACTTTAAATTGGTACAAGAGTGATTTGCCGCCACTGTGACACAACAATGTCTCATTTTGACTAAATCTGTCAATCTGTAGTTTGTTTGTTTTTTAAAAGTAAACAGCTCTGGACCACATCTGAATACTGGCCTAAATTTGGATTAAATGATCATCATATCATATATTGTGTCAGAAAGCAGACGTCAGTTTGTTGACGCCGCCATGTTGGCAGGAAAAACTCGTAAAAACAAATGAACAGCACCAGAGCAGGTTTCAAGTTTTAACGGTTTGACAACATCAAACGTTCTCTATGTTGTGAATAAATCCTGCAGATATCGTGATTTATCGCTAAACAAAAGCCTCATCATATAGTAATTATCGCAGAATTGTTGTGTCATGTTATTATCAGTGCGTATCAAGAGGTTCCCTCTGATTCCAACCCCCTAAGACTATGGATGTGCAGTGTCATGTTCCTGCCAAAATGGCGTTTTTTGTTGTGTGACATCAGCTCACTGAGTTCTGTAGGTCTGTTATCTGTTTGGACCTCAGTAGGAAAAGCACAGGTGTAAATAATCAAACCGATGATGACTGAATTGTATTTAGCAACAGAGCCACTGTTAGCAATAAACATCAATGCAAAATGGCCGCTCTGCAAATGATTATGACAGTTCTTGACACAGTGTCAGGTGGAGATTCACTCTTATTGTCCCACGTTACAGCAGCCAGTGGTGTGTACTGTGGGATTTACATGCTGAGCAGCTAACTGTGTGAAGTCTGGCCCCTCCCCCCTCCTCTTCCTGCCAGGCCTACTGTGTGTCAGTGGAGCAGTCGGGGCTCAGAGGAGCTCCAGCCTCCCAGGAGAACCACAGAGACGTTTAAAACGGGAAACGTTAAGCTCACACTCTTCATTTTATCAGCGCGGCACAGAGGGTCGACTTTCCCAAAGTTGCTTTTGTGTGACGGATCAATTTCGCCGCCGGCGAAAAGTCGTCCTTCACGGACGCAGGGGGTTTGATCTATAAATAAACGGGAAAGCGCCGTCTGCGCGTCTCTCAAACGATCAGCTGCATTCATGAATACGATTGTGATGTTGTGACGATCGGGATTCACAGAACAAAACAAAGCCACACGACGTAGCACCCGACTATTTACACAATACAGGGAAAACGGTAAAAAGGTGCAGAATTTGCCGTAATTAAACAGTTTTGTGCCGCTGAAAATGAATCCTGCTCTAATCCAAACCGAAATCAAATTTAGTGTCTATATTCAGATGTTCTAAAACATCGAAAAAAATAGACTGCGATCTAGAGAGATTTTTGTCCGAGCTCGGAAAATACTGGACAGATTGTTATTGACTTGTATTACTAGCAATGGCTAACGATGGCTAACGATGGCTAACAATGGCTAACACTGTCTATCCCGAGTTACATTTGTGTTCAGGTTTTTTTCCCAACTTCTCATCTGGAACGTGATGAACTGGGGGGTGATCACTCCCAGTTCTTCAGTTTTTGACCAGAAAAATCCAAAGAACTAAAGTTAAAGTTCAGTAAACCATAAAAGTCTTGATGAGACACATCGGTGCGTTCCATTTGTTGTTGGAAATCGGAATTCACAAGGTGGAAACGCCCCCTGAACTCAGATTTCCAACTTGGAAACTCAGAGTAACAACAACAACAACCCTGACTTTTGGATTCCAAGACATATGCAACCATAAAAGAACACTGCTTCTTTAACTGTTAACAGCACTTCTGTCATATTTGTTAAAAAGTAAATCAATAGCACAAACACACTACTGTACTGTTATTGACTGGTATTGCTAATAATGTCTAGATAATAATGTCAAGTTATGTTTGAGTCCATGGTTTCTTCCGTCTTCTCAACTAAAACTAAATGGAACACATCATTCCCAGCCGTTCATGGCTGCCATGTTTGACCAGGAACAATAAACCATAAGAGAGTCTTGATGAGACATGTTAGTGCGTTCCATTTGTTCTTGGAACTCTGTATTCACGAGGTGTTCTTCTATCTTCTCAACTGGAACACGATTCCATCTGTTGAATGACGTAGTCGTTTCCTGGTGGTCATGTTTGACCAGGAACAACCAAAGAACTAACTAAAGTTCAATAAACCATAAAAGCGTTGTATAATCACTCAGATTAGACGTCTAACAAACTGTCTCCTCCCGCAGGAATCGACGCTCCCAGCCGCGTGGACGTACGCGACGTGACGGACACCACCGCCCTGGTGACCTGGTTCCAGCCCGTGGCTCACGTGGAAGGCGTGAGCGTCTCGTACGGACCGAGCTCGGATCCCAGCGACCGCAGCGTGGTGGAGCTGAGCAACACCGACACCCAGTATCACCTGGGAGGCCTCGCCCCCGACACCCACTACGAGGTTTCCCTGACGGCGCGGCTGGGAGACAGAAGCAGCATTCCAGTGTACGAGTCCTTCCTCACAGGTAAAAAAACACTTCCTCTTTACGACCAGGGTGGAAAAGATGATGATGATGATGATGAAGGTTTATTAGGAGTCTCAGGACCTGCTGAGCGCTGCACGTCAGGACCACACGTACGCTTCACTCACAGCTGTTTACGAGTCGTTACATCCTGTTATACACGCATGTGTGCTCCACTATGAGCTCAGGAATCGCTGCCCCGACACTGACCGGCCCTCATCTACTGTTTGAGCACAGTTTTCACGGCTCACCAAACTCGGGGTGCACAACAGGACCTGTGGAATTCACAATCTGACCGAGTTTAACAGGCGTTGTGTTCCCACAGCAGGTTTCTGCCTCGTCTCCATTCTTTTTCATCTTCTTTTTTTAAGGATAACCTACAAAGCCAGTCAATGCGCCACCTATTGGCAACAGGAAGTACACCTTCAGTAACAGTGTGGTCTTTACTGACATCTCTCTAACTTAGTTTAACAATAATAATAATTATTAGAAAATAGTAATTTTCTTTTTTGGTAATGCATGTTTATTATTTATTATCTTTATCTTTACTGTCTTGCTGCTGTAACAATGTACATTTCCCCACTGCGGGACAAATAATGGACTTATCTTTTCTTATCTTATCTTATCTTATCTTAATCATACACGGACAGTAATGATGACATTTGTGATCACAGTCAAGATATCGCAAAAAAGATATTTATTCAAATATTTTACAGAATCTCGAAGTAAAAGTGTTTGTTTTGATGTGAAATGAAGTAAACTTCACAATAAAAGCATATTTATAATGAAAAATAAATGTATTCATATCATAAACAGACAGATAAAATACTGTTATAACATGTGGACAACTTCAAATCAAGAAGCAAGAGTTAAGATAGATAATAGTATTTAAAAAGTGATATTTATAACTGAATATATACTATATACTAAAATGGTTATAAAACTATCGCAGTAACAAACAAGTGACTTATTCACTCATTCATATCACATTGTTCTGTGAGAAAAGTTCTATTTATCACTTTACAGTGCACAACGATCTCAATTAAAATTCTTTTTTTCAATGCGTTGAGAGGAAGTTTTAAAATTAGGAAGTGTTTTAAAGTCAAACTCTGTGTGTGTGTGTGTGTGTGTGTGTGTTCAGACCTGGACGCCCCCAGAGACCTGCAGACGGTGGAACTGACCGACGAGACCATCACCCTGGAGTGGACCAACAGTCACGCGCAGGTGGACAACTACCGCATCAAGTACGGAACGCTGTCCGGAGGCGAACACGGAGAACTGCTCTTCACCGCGGGACCGAAGGAAACCACGCAGGCCAAGATCACCGGTACTGACCCGCAATCACACACACACACACACACACACACACTTTACAACATCTCACAAGGACTACACAACACCAGATAAACCCTTGACTAACTCTGGTGCGACTGGTTGAATCGTGTAGAGAAGAAGCAGATCACAGACGTTCTACATCTTCAGTTATATTTCTCATCACTGACACGAGTCTACAAAGTGCTTCATGCTCTTCAAACACCAAACATCGTTCCGGTTCTGTACATTGTTGTTGTTGAAAAACTTTTACTGTGAATCTCAGGGTTGTTTTCTTCCATTTTCAAACCCAAACCCTCTGTGATATTTTGTCACAGAGGGTTTGGGTTTGAAAATGACTTAGAAGACTTAGAAAAGTCTGAATAAACCAGTGTAGCTAGCTAAACCCAGGCTCCATCAAATGCCTGATTTTGAAAAATGCAACAACGCTTTTGCTAACAGCTTTAGTGTAAAGGGGGAGGAGTCTGTGACAAGATGATGACGAAAGAATGGACTAAAGTTCAATCTTTATCGTTTTTCATGAGCCAGGCGAGAGTAAGAAAGAGGCGGGACTATGACATCATCGTTTTCCCACAGTACTGTGTTTGTTGTTTGTCCACAATGAAAATATGATTAAAAACGTAATTCACGTAGACTTGTTTTCATGTGTTAGAAAGCCAGTGTCAAAATCTGAATGCAGTAGCAGGTGTTTGACCAGAGAGGGCAGTAGATACATTGATTTATTATACTTTACTCTGACGATTAGCACCGGGATCAACCAAAACATCACCATATACACACAGTTTACACTTAAAAACTTGGTTTATAGGTTTAGTTACACTTAAAATAACATGGTACCAAAGTTTCTCAGGTATTTCAGTGTGTAACGTGTAATTATGCTCTGTGTGACACAAGTCTGTTTCCAAGTTCAAAGAACGAGCGATTCTGCTGTTAACAGACTATTTAATTAAATCACTCACTCACTCACACTCACTCACTAACCATGTGATCATGAAATTAGGCCAAGGCCGGTATCGATCGCTGCTCCTGTTAGAGAACAACCTGCTTCAGGAGCTGCTCAACACACACACACACACACGCGCGCTCCGTGTTTACAGCTGATAATTAGCTCATTAGCACTGTGTTTCCAGACGACACAGCTGGAAAACGTGCCGTTAAAGGGTCACTCTTGTGTTTCTGCAGAGTGGACTGGCTCTGTTTCATATGTGAGGAGATGTTTGTGCGACGTTTTATTAGAAAAACCACTCGGTGGTTCTTGTTGTTGTTGTTGTTGTTGTTGTCAGTGGTGAAGGCTTTTGCGTCAGTGCCCCCACACAACCACACATTAAAAAAACCTGAATTATCCCTTTAAAGGAAGACTTTATAATGTCAACACACTCACTCTCCCACACCAAAGTCCATAGAGAAAATCAGCGTTTTTACGCGATAGAGCGCAGGAGTTGTCGATCCGCCTCGAGCTACGTGACATAGTTGAAATGTGTTATTTCTTGTGACGTCGGTGTTTGAAATCCTTCGTTTGGATTTAACCAAGTGTCACAAACCAAACAAACACGGCAGCCTGACAGTGACCCTCTTAGCTAAAAGTGATGATTTTTCTTAATGGGATTTGGTGCAGAGGAAACAAACGTTTTCATAGACGTTTCATGATGTCAGTGCTTTTTAGTTTTACTATTTTGAATACTGGTACTCTAAACTTTTTATTTTTATTGTTAAACAAGTACAATATCAAAAGAAAGAAGTCAGAAATCATAAGTCTAGATGAACAGCATCATAACAAAGTTTAAATCCTTAGTAGAAATGTAGAAAAGACAATCTAAATGTACAACTTTGGCCAGTTTTTATGTTGTGAATATCACTAATATCTTCGGTTATCCTTTATTTACTGAGGATTTTCATAATTTAGTGTTTAATGATTTAGTGATACAAACATACACCACTTACATGGATAAGGGGAGTTACTGGCAATTCATACACGCTGTAATGTTACTTTACTAAGTCCAAGATTCCCCTTAGCGAGTCATTAGACGCAGTGTGACTGAATGTTGATTACAAATTTCCCACTGGTCAAAATCACTGGTATAATCCAGTTTTTTTTATGTATTTCTAAGTGAAGTGTTTATTTTCTTTCACACTGCAGGATTAGATGTGATGAGAAAGAAACAACAACAACAGGCTAACTGTGTCTTTGTCTGCCCCCAATTCTTTGTCCTTGGGAGGCTTGTCACACACACACACACACACACACACACTCCTTTCACACAGTTATTATCTGTAATTGCCTTCACGCTCATGGTTTTATTGATAATGCGTTTCCTGGGCATTGGGTGTAATTTCATGCTGTAAGACTCTGCGTGCGATGACCTCTGTTGGAGTTAATAACAAAATTAGGAGCGATCGGACCGAGCGTGAGGCTTAATTATTGAGACCAAAGAGCCACCGCGGCCCGCTGTATCATCATAGCAAGTGGTGTTTCTGTGCGGCGACAAGGGCCCTATAGATCCATCAATGCAAATATAAGCGCTGATGTTTCGCCGCCAAGCAAAGGCTTACCATGAAATGCAATTAGGCTGCGATCTATTATGCAATCAAGCCGCATGAGAGTCTTTTTGTGTTGTGCTTCAGGCGCCGGAGCCATTAGAAGAAACAGCTGGCCACTCGACTCCAGAGTCCCTCTCCCTCTCCCAATCGTTCATTTAGTGACACCTCAATGGATGTGTACTAACAAAACATGACGTGGCTTTTTATGACCTCTGTTGTCGTCGTTGTCCAGGCCTGAGACCCGGCACAGAGTACGGGATGGGAGTCACGGCGGTGAAAGATGAGCGCGAGAGTCTGCCCACGACGACCAACGCCGTGACCGGTGAGAGGATTTCATCAGTCTGTGCTCGTGTGTGTCTGAATACATGGGACACACACACACACCTAGTCATTGTTTTATGTCAAAGTTTATTTTAAATTACAAATATGTCTTACATAGTAAATGTATAGAGAGACACTCTTTTTCACTAATCGACAAAAGTACCAAAACTAAGTACTAAAACAAATCAAGACTACACTAAACATTACATTTTGCTAAAAGGCTAGCTGCTAGAAACTATGAAGCTGAGAAATAAGCTACTAGTTGTTAAAAGGCTGAAAAACTCAGAAATTAGCTGCTAGTTCACTGAGAAACAAGCTACTAATGGACAAGAAGCTAAGAAACTAGCCCCTAGTTGCTAAAAAGGTAAGTAACTAGCTGGTAGTTACTGAGAAGCTGCCTGCTACTCACTAGCTAGCTTAGCTTTGCTGAACAGTTAAGAAACGTTCTCCTGTTTGTTATAAGCTAGGAAACTAGCTGTTACTTTACTTAACTAAACTTTACTTAACTTAAACTAGCAGCTATTCTTTCCACCAACTAGCTGCTAGTTTCTTAGTTTCTCTTGCTAACAAGCTGAGAAACTAGCTTGTATAGTTGCTAAAAAGCTAGTAAACGCGCTGCTAGTTTGCTCGTGAGCAGCTCTTGCAGGACAGCAGGTCTAATGAGAGGCTGTGTAGCGCTGCTGCTTCTTTGTCTTAATTTAATTTAATATGTGAACATAAAACAAATGTTTGCTGGAGAAGGAACAAAAAAAAACAAAACAGTTTTGTGAAAATGTTGTTATTGTTTAAATGAATATTGTGACTTGGCAGTCGAGAAGAAGAAACTCAAAACAAATGTGCCAGACGATGTTTTCATGTTTTTAAAGAGATTTTTCTTGGTCTTGTCTCTTTTTTTTTAACTCTTGAATATCCTCTCCTCTCTCCTCTCTCCCCTCCTCTCTCCTCCTCTCCCCTCCTCTCGTCCCTTCGTCTCCTCTCAGCTCTGGACGCTCCCAAAGACCTGACGGTGACCGAAGTGTCAGAAACCACCATCACACTGGAGTGGAAGCGTCCTCTCGCCAAAATGGACGCCTACAGACTGGTGCACGTGTCCGCGGACGGCCACAGGCGCGAGGACACGATCCCGGTCGGCACGGAGACTCACGTCCTGAAGGGCCTGACGCCCGGCATGTTGTACACCATCAGTGTCACGGCGGAGAGAGGACGCAGGACCAGTGTCCCCACGACTGTCTCAGCACCAACAGGTAAACTGCACAGTTAATTCCATGTGTACAATGTCGGTGAAATTATTAATTTGACAGAATCCAATCCAGTTTTCCACTAAGCAGGTCACGTTTCCATCGTCTGTAAGTTCGTCCTTCTGTTAACGTTCTGTCTACAGTTTTTGACAAAACTCTTCAGATTGAAATTTGGTACGCGTACGCAGGATCACACACTTTTTTATCACAGTTTTATCCGGATCTGATCCAGATTACAGATTTGGAAGCAGTTTAAGAGACTCTTGCACGCTGTCTAGACCTGCAAGCTTTTGTCCCAGACCTTCATCAGGAAAACTATTCTTTTCAACTTGCCATCTCAAAATTAAATCACAAGTTTGTCAAGATTTTTCAAACACATTTATAAAATATAAATACCATTTTCTTTCTTTTTGATATATTACCTTGATGAACCCTAATCCTAACCCTTTGAGCCTGTAAGTAAGAGTCTGTACACAATAGTTCAGACTATTAAAGTTGTATTTTGAAAGGATATTGTCTAATTATCGTTATCGTCAAAATCCCAAAGAAATCTCTTTTATTTTGTGCCGATAATTGCCCCAATGAAGTGACACAAATCTGATTTGAAAATCCGAGGTGATCAGATTTCTGTTTCCACTCACGTCGCAATTTGTAATCTGAAACAAGTTTAAAGGAGATAATCCTCTTCCTGGTTACAAAAACACAGCTGCAACTAACGATTATTCTCATACTCAATTCATCTGTCGATTCATTTCTCCGTTAATCGAGTACTTGTTTGATCCGTAAAACGTCAGAAAATGTTGTATGTGTATATATGTATGTGTATAAGTATATATCTGTATATATATGTATGTATATATAGGGTAAGTGGTGTGTGAGTGGTGTGAAAAGTGTCAGCGACGGCGTTTTTCCCTCTGAATGAACCTCAGTGTTTCTGTAACTGCTGCTGCAGAATAACAGAGAAATCCTCATTAACCACACTTTTTTTTTTGTCCTGCAGCACCGCAGCCAAACTGAAGCCATGAATTGAATTCATTGTTGGCTTGTGAATGTTAGTCTCTCTGTCTCTACCTTTCACCCCCCCCCAAACCCCAAACCCCAAACCCCAACCAAACCCCCTTACAAGGCTCATTTATAGCATGTGGCCTTATTTTGTTATTTTCTTGAAACCAAAACAAGAAAAGATAAATGGAACGATTACGGCACATTTTTTGGGCCGTGGTCGTTGAGTAAATCTTCCCGTTATGTAACCGCTGCTTATTAACTGCAGCGCTTCAGGCAACAATCGATACGACACCGGGGAGAAGTTGGTGAGCTGCGGATCGACGGTTTGTGTCAGAGAGAGCGCAGAACCTCCTTTCTGAGTTACTTTTGTTGATTTTTGTTGTTCTTCTTCTTATTCTGCCTCTGCATAACTATCAGACCTGACTGAGGGAGCGTTTGTGTGTATGCAGCAGCAGAGCAGGGGCGGGCGGAGACAAGAGCATCGGTCCTGTAAAAACTGCAGAAGGATGTTTGTTTTTCTTTAAGCAGAAGAAATCTTCTTGTATTTGTTACTCTCACCTTATGAGGACCAGTAGTCCTGATGAAGACCAAAACCTGGTCCTAATGAGGCAGAACCTCCTTGTTTCTGAGGACCTGGTGGTTAAGGTTAGTGTTGTGGTTAAGGTTAGTGATCAGGCTTGGTTTAGTCTATGTAAATGAATGGTCCTGATAAGAATAGCTGTGTGAGCCTGTGCATGTTTCTATTCTTCTTATTCTTCACGTCCACTTGTCCGTGCACTCGTCAGGCTCCATGATTGAGAGATTGATGGAGACTGAGCGTGTGTGTGTGTGTAGGGGTGGGGGTAGATTGGGGGGTGGTTGTATGGACATGTGTGCGCCCTCCAGAACCTTCATTCATGTGATAATTGTTGGCGTAAGCCCTGCTCCCCTCTGGTTTTGTGCGATTTGACCACGATGAACTGTGGCTGTGTCAGATAAAAGGCCACATGCTGCGACTCCTGTTAAAACATTGTCTCCGCTCTCTAATCCACGGCCCGGCCCGACCCGCCGCCGTTATCATCCCCGAACATGTAGCACAAACACGCCGCGCGATGGGGGGTGTTCACGGCGGAGAGGGGGGAGTCTGGAGGATTCTCCCTGTGCCGGGAAAATCTCTGGAAGGATTACAAGGATTTCAGGGTGTCTAATCTGAGGTGACCTGCTGAATCAGTATGAAACCATGAAAGTCGGGGGAGTTTCCACCTGATATCATCCTTGTGTGCTGCGTTGCATCATCAGCATAGAAGGAAAGTGCTGAAGGGAACATTTTTGGGTTGGATTGGTCGGATTATCTCACGAGCAGCTGAGGGAAAAACCAGATCATGGTCCTGCATGTTCTGACATGATCTGAGGCTACATCCACATCACTCCATTTTCATTTTCACAAATGAATTTTAGCATTTTTAAGCAATGAAAACTGAAAACTCTGCGTTTTCCACATTAGTGGAAATTTCTGGGCAAGAGTTATCAACAGGTTATTCAGTGGTTTCTGTCTATTTTTGATATTTATAAAATTCATTTTGCATCATTAATTTGTTTTTTTACTGTGAACGTTGTCCCGTATCAAAACAAACACTTTTATTTTGAAATTCTAAACTCATATTGTCCACCCCTACATTTTTTCACCAGAAATTTGCTGTGAAACAAATACGACAGAAGTGAAATTAACGGTAAAAGTATCAGAGTTTTTACAGTGACAGTCGTTGTGGAATCCCATGAGGTTAATCCGAGTTCCCATGACCTCAGGAATTCAGAGTTTCCACCACAAATGGAACAAACCATTAGTCTGGATGAGTAGACCTTTGGAAGAAAATGAAAACACGGTGGTGTGGATGTCGCCTCGCGTTGAGATGTGATGTGAAAGTGAGCGCATGTTGATCAAATGGCAGATATCAGAACGACCGCGATATCTCCATAAACCATTTGATTGAGTCACAAACATCAACATCGTCGACTGCATGTGAACGCGAGCGTCCGGACTGTACCATTTTACTCTGGTACCCAAAGGGAAGGTTTTTCTGGTTCCAGTCCTGATACGTACTGGACCCAAAGTTTGGAATCTTTCTCTGCTGACTCAGATGAACGAGTGAATGCATCGTCCTCATCCGCGATCAGCTGATCCGTGCGAGAGGCTCCGCCCCCCTCCACCCCCCACCAGCCAAGCCCATCACATTCCTATTGTCTCCTTCCATTTTCTCTCTTTTCTTCTACGTGGTGAAAAGAGGATAATGGAAGCCTTGATGTTTACCTGGTCCATCTCCGTCCCTCATCTACTCTCACAATGGACTCCAATTATATACTGCTGCTGTTAATGCTGCTGCTGCTGCTGTTAATGCTGCTGCTGCTGCTGCTGCTGCTGCTGCTGCTGCTGCTGCTGCTGCTGTTAATGCTGCTGCTGCACGGCTTTCCCAGCGTTGTGTGAAGTGGACGGTGTACTTCTGCCATATACTGGCCGGGCTACGCCGCACCTTCAAAATGTTAATGGCTCGTTCACAGCCATTAACGTACAGAGACTGCATCAGCACGTCTGCTGCTGCTGCTGCTGCTGCTGCTTATGCTGCTTATGCTGCTTTCTATCTTTCCACTTATATGGTAATGTAGAGGAGATGGCTGCAGGCGAGGACGCTGTTTGTTCCCTCTGACCTTTTATAGTGTAAATAAGGGAATGTTCTATCATCTCAGCAACAACACGAAGCGATTGAAATGAAAAATAAGAGTTGGTCGCTGGTTCTGCAGCTGATTCTGTCTCAAGGACTCCAGCCATTGTTGAGCTGAGGCTCACGTCTTTTCTGTTTGTTTGTGAGTCACATTTTATATTATTGTCAACAAGAAATGAATCTCCTGAACATCGTCAGGTGGGACCAACGCTGTTTCTATATAATTATAAAGCTACAGAAGCGTATTTCTGCCACACTAGAAAAATAATAAAACAACATAAACAGTTTCACTTCATTTCAGGACATTTTCAGGTTTTTATAACATTATGATGAAAAACTGAAAAATGTCTCATTATATTATTAAATTTCACATTAAAAAGCGATAAAATCATCTTTTTATAATGCAAAATATTTCACATTATAGCGTAATAAATGATCACGTTATCGTGTGAAAATGAGCTCATTGTAAAGTGAATATTTTCACTTTGTAACATAATAAATGACCATATTACGACATTTTAAAATGTGATATTAGATTTCAGTGTGAAAAGTTTTACACTGTAATAAATTGACTTATCGTTAATAACACAACATGATCAAATGTATCATTGTAACATACACTTTTCATG
Organism: Solea senegalensis; assembly: GCF_019176455.1. Classification (NCBI taxonomy): domain Eukaryota; kingdom Metazoa; phylum Chordata; class Actinopteri; order Pleuronectiformes; family Soleidae; genus Solea; species Solea senegalensis. Next base: position 1,506,659 of record NC_058025.1, on the reverse strand, counting down.
CTATGACATCAAGAAATGATAGGATTTTATTGTGAAATATTGCACATTATAACGTACTGTTTTACGTTTTACACATAACGTGATAAATGTACTTATTATGACACAATTATTTCAAATTATAACATGCTGAATTGTTGTATTTTAACATGAAACATTTCACCATATGTGACTATTTATAGCTTTTTTGTGTAAACTTTAAAAGTCACTGATTCATGCGTTGGTACAGCAGCAATAATCCTGCACAATAATGTCTGCTCTCTGAAAACGTCTTTGTCTGGCCTCGTCCACGTTCATCCTGTCTCACCACTGTGTGTCTCACCCGTGTGTCTCACCACTGTGTGTCTCACCTGTGTGTCTCACCCCTGCATGTAACTCCATGTCCATGTGTTTGTCGTTAGACGAGGAGAAGCCTGTGGTGAGCGACGTTACGGTGAGCGACGTGTCGTGGGACAGCTTCCTCTTGTCCTGGTCGGCCGAGGACAGGGCGTTTGACGCCTTCCTCGTCGAGGTGACCGACGCGGAGACGGGCGCCGAGTGGCAGAACCACACGGAGCCCGGCGACGCTCGCAGCTTCGTCGTCACCGGCCTCTCGCCCTCCACCTGGTACAGGGCTAACCTGTACGGGGTTTACAGGGGCGTCCTGTTAGACCCGGTATTTGCAGATACCATCACAGGTATCAACGCCGTCAACGCTGGGCTCTTTACTTTTCTGCTTCCTCCTTCTTCTTCTTCTCATTCTTGTGGATGAAAGTCAGGTGGCGTTCGTCCACTCTGTCATCGCTGTCTTTACTTGTGAAGTTGATGTTTTTGGGTAGATTAAGACGAGGGGGAGTAAGAAAACATCCTTTTTTAATCACGTTATCCTTCACGTGAGGATCAACAGTCACAGAAACGACCAACCAGTCACTCTCTACAGTCCATGTAACCTGACGATTGTTGACCGTTTCACTGAGAGGCAACAATGTCAGCCACTGTACGACTCCTGTGTGGCCCCTGAGAAAATATCAATACACTTGTGCCATACTGTGTGGATTCTTTGACAGTGGTTTTGTCTCATACTTTAGCCTCCGACCACTAGTTGGCAGCAGGGTTGGGGATTTGTCATCCTCCCTGCATCCTCTACTAGGAACCTTCCTAGAGTTAGGAAACGTTTGTCTAACAGCGAGAGGAAGTGGTGAACATTATTATTAAGACCTGATAGACTTAGCAGGAGAGGATTTCATCACATGAGCCTCAGTTAAAGTGGTCAAATATGTTTTTTATCCAGCGACGGAAACATCTGCGCGCTGGATGTAGTCGGTGTTAATGATGTAGAAATATCTCATACAACTCGCCAAGACTGAACTATCCCATAGTGCCGAAGCCTGTGTCTGGATTTTGGCCACGGAATGATACATTTTTGTGAATGGATGAACCCGTGGGGGCGATAGCCTTGATTTCTTCCTCTCCATAGATCAGCCACAGCATTTAAACCAGGAACTGGCCATGAAAGATTGATGTGTTTTTCTGTTTTTCCTCATCCTCGAAGCCAGGGAAAATAAGTGAAACTGGAAAAATAAGCCTTTAATGAGCCCCGCGGATATGTTCGGTGTAAAGTGCCGCTATCAGGGTAAACAAAAATATCCTCGCCATTCAGACAGCGTGTGCACAGTAATCTAAATCCCTCAACAAAAAACCCCCTCATCAGCCGTCCATCATGAATATATATCCCTTTGGGAAATGGGCTAACACTCGGAAGCAGTGCGCACACAAAACCACAGATCTGGGTTTGATCCCCCTTTAAGCCGTCAGCCCGCCTGTTCAGCGCGCTCTCACACAGCACCTGGTCTGTGGAGAGCAAACAAGCAAAAACACATTTTAAAAAAAAGGTCAGTGTGTTGTTTAACTGCGAGACAACAGGTGCTCGGGTCCAGTTCACCTCCAATCATAGTCATTATCAATGATTAACAGGATAATGACGCCTTGTACCTGCGTGTTTTCATTAAAATCCCACAAATAAAAACCATTTCACCCTGAGAAGAAGTTCAAAAATATCCAGTTTCAGCTTCTTCTTTTTTTTATGTCAGCATCTCGTCCGACACTATCATTCAGCATTTCATTGATGAGGATCAGTCAAGTGGAAGAAAGATGGGAGGACTGACAGAAGAGAAAAAAACCCTTAGGGGCTTTTGTGGCTTTGTGTGAGGGCTCTTTTCTGTATGCATGCCCAGTTCCCTCAAGCCTGGACGGCTCCTCAGTCTCATGCTGCCATCGCCCCCGGGCTCTGCTGCGGCGGTGCCAAGGGGCTTCTGGGGCCACGCAAAAGAATATGGCATGCACTCAACACGGCCCCATTGTCTGCATGCTAATGGACGATGACGCAGTTTAAGATTATGTTGTTTTTTTCCGTGTCACTTAATCCATAAACTTTCCTAGAAATGTGGGTATTGTCGTCGTCGCGCGGCAGATTCTCGCCTGGAAAACAGGTTCATTTGAGATTGTGTGGATGATGGGAAGTGCAGTGGCGTTAGCGGCGGGAGGGTGGAAAAATCAGGAGTGAGCTAGCACATGTTAGCTGATGGATGTGGCCCTCCCTCTCTCCCACTGACCAGCCAAAGCTGCCCGCCGGCTAATGAAGAGTGACAGCTCCCTGGGATTTGTCTGCTCTGCTTCTCATTTCCACTTCTTCTTCTTCTCACATCAAATGCCTCATGCCCCATCACAATGAGGGAAAAAAAAGGGGGTTTCAGGCGAGTTCACGGACCCCGGAGACCCTCACATTTGGTGTAGCGTTTTAATGAGCAGTGATGCTGGGTTTCTCTTACACGCTCTCTCTCACACATCTACATCAGACTGTTTTAAAAGCTCTGTCCAGTCCGTGCGTCCATCTGCACCGCCACCGGAAGCGTCTGTGGGTAATTATCTTCAGCTCTGGAGAAGCAGAGCTTTGTAGGTTCCTGCTGTTTCCCCAGCCTCTCGCTTCCTATCGATGCCATTATTAGCCGCCGCTAATGACTGCTTAATACTAGCTTTTACAACAGTGCGCGCACGGACACGTGCGCTCCCGTCTGCATACGCACATGAGTCACCTTCTATTTTAGAAGAAGCAGGTGGTGTTGATAAGCTGTCGTAACTTGTCCAGGAATGGCTCGTGACTGACATCGGACCATTACTGTCACTCTTAAAGGTCCAGTGTGTAACGTGCAGGAGGTGTTAATGACAGAATATTGAATAAGCTGCTTATAAGTGTGTTTGTATAAGTGGATAATAACTTTAAAATGAGAGATTGTTTGGTTTTTTCTTCAGCAGTCTGAGTTCAGGATTTGAAGTGGAAAAACTTTATATTTTCTTCTTCTTTCTTCTTGACACTCAACAGATGGTGCAATCTCAGATGTATTTATTTGTAAATCTAGTAAAAAAATAGACTAAAGCTGTGTCCACATCTCTGCTAGGATCCATGTCACGTAAATTCCGTCCGCCGCCCATTTTTGGTAGTGCCAGCCCATGTGGACGAACACGAGTCAACCTCCAGTTTGAGTCCACGTGGGCCGTATGTAACGCGATGCTTTTTAGTCCACTTGATGGCGCACTTTTGCTGTAGATAATGCGAGAGTGTCTACTGGTACTCACACATGTACGAATCAATGCTCACAGAATACAAGGGCATACAAAAGAGGGTGAACTCTTGGTTGGGTTGCACCAATTTGGTGTAAGTCTCTACTAAATTCAGGGTTTAGTAAACCACTAATGAAGCCTTAATTACTAGCTAGTTTGCTAATTGTAGTTGACCGTTGTCATATGTGGGTTTTGTTCTGTTTAATCTGCCAGTCCCACAATTTTTACTGGACCTGTGAGTGTTCTTACGGATGATGCAGTGCAGTACCCTGTGGCCCTTTTAAATCCAAACATGCACCATTTTATCATCAAGTTGCAGTAGAGGTCTATATTTCAGAGTAATTGTTTCTTGAAAATGATTAGAAATCACCGCTTGACTCTTTTCCATCTTATTAACCACGGTGGCTTCGATGGGTCAGTTCACTCCACCTGAAATAAAAGCAGCTGGAGACTCTCGGCTCACAACCTTCGCTCTGTTGCCTCTCGTACATTTCTTCCATCTCTGTTTTCTACAAAGTATTCTCTCTTTGACTGCCATGATCTTCAAATGTCAAAGTTCCACTGACTTTACCCTGTCACTCAGACACCGAACCCAAGGTGGACGCTCTCCTAGTCTCCGACGTCACCCCCGACAGCTTTAGTCTGGCCTGGACGGCCGAAGAGGACGCCTTTGACACCTTTGTGCTAATGGTGAGCCAGGCCGAGGGCCTGGGCCAAGCACCGAGAGAGCTGGTGCTGGGCGGCGAAGAGCGAACCGCGGTGATGACAGAACTCTCTGAGGACACAGAGTACAAAATACAAATCTTTGGGCTTATTACGGGAAGAAGCTCCAAGTCAGTAACGGAGTGGGTGAGAACAGGTACATGGAGAAAGAACAGACCCTGGGAAATCTGGACGGCTCAGCACAGTCCCGTCTTTTCTGGTGTAACAGCATGAGACGTCACTATCTGCTCCAGTTTTCTTTATCGTCTTCTAACAAGGTGTCATGGTGTTGGTTCTCATTAAGAAACAAATGTCAGATCAGAGCTCGTCTTGTGTGTGGATGTGTGCGCTCCTGAGTGGTCCCAGCGCTGAGCCGGTGTCAGAGCGGCGGCCGCTGCTGGGACAGCGGCGGGTGGATCTGTCGCGAGTTTGTGAATTCGGAAATTTGCAGCTTCGACACAATTCCAGAAAAGGAAGAAACTCAAAAGTGGTCGCCCCCCACTCAGGACCTTTACTCAGCACTTTGTCATTGTGTTGTCTTCGTTCACTGCCTCGTCCGATATGTCAGTGTCTGTCTTTGTTAAGAAGGATGTGTTTGGGGGGAGGGGCACAGAGCATGTCTCACTTTTGTGTTTCCATGAAATGGGGGCAAGTTAATCCCCTCAGGTCTGTCACGCAAGATACTCTTGGTTTTAGCTGTTTTCTGGAAAGAGGGTCGGTCTCACTGGGCCTGCGCTGGCCCGGCCACCTTTGTTTCTCAGTCTCATTCTCTTTTTACACACTTTTGCTTTCACTCTTCACTAAAACCCAGTGCCTTTCAGCGGTGGATCTGCTTTGGCTTCAACAATAACACAATATGTGTGTGTTCATGTGTCTTGTTTTGGTCTGCGGCTCAGTTCCAATGCTCTGTAATAGCTCTGTGCAAACGCGTCTGTGTTATTTGATGTTTATGTTTGTCTTATTAACAACCTTCCAATGACTTAGATTCATACATGTGTGTGTTTGACTCAAGTAAAGTCGCACAAACCGTGACTTCAGACTTGACTTGCGTCTAGACCTCAAAGGACTTGATTTGAACTTGAGGACAGTGTTTTATTACATCAGTAGGTGTCAGTAGAGGGTTGCTTTTTCTGCGTCAACTGGAATGTCGAACAAGCACCAAAGAATAATCAGTGCTCAGGTAATGCTGTTATTATTCTTTAATTTATTGTAATTAAACTATTAAATTATTATTCTAATAATTTAATTACAATAGCAAAGTGCACAAGCACCATATAGTTCTTGCTATGTCAGGTTCATTGGGTTTTAGCCTGTCGCTAAGCCTAGCCGCTAGGTAATAGATCCTTTCCACGGCAGCCATTTTTCAATGTGAGATAGTCGGACCAACACAGGTGTCACCAATGACATTAATTAAAGTTCCACTCGTTATAAACCTGCCTGCACACTAGGGGATGTTGAGGATTTTTAAGATTTCATGATTTAGGTTTTAAAAGCAAATACTAGAACAGGGTTTTCTCAATCTTAGTCCTGGAGACCCACTGCCATGCATGTTTTAGAAGTTCAGAAGTAACCTTTAGAAGGTTACTTTAGAAGGTTCTTTGATGGTTCCTTTAAAAGGTTCCTTTAGATGGTTCCTTTAGAAGGTTCCTTTAGATGGTTCCTTTAGACGTTTCCTTTAGAAGGTTCCTTTAGAAGGTTCCTTTAGATGGTTTCTTTAGATGGTTCCTTTAGATGGTTCCTTTAGAAGGTTCCTTTGATGGTTCCTTTAGATGTTTCCTTTAGACGTTTCCTTTAGAAGGTTATTTCCAATGATTACTTTTGATGGTTCCTTTAGAAGGTTCCTTTAGACGTTTCCTCTAGAAGGTTCCTTTAGAAGTTTCCTTTAGAAAGTTCCTTTAGAAGGTTACTTTAGATGGTTCCTTTAGAAGGTTCAGCACACCTGATTAAAATTGTCAGCTCGTCAGGAAGCTCTGCAGAAGCCTGATCTAGCAAGGATACTTCTCTAAAACATGCAGGGCATTGGGTTCCCAGGACCAGGATTGAGGGACTCTGGACTAGAAGATCCAGTCAAGATTCGGGACCACACAGTTGTCAATGAAACGAACAATTTCAGACTGGCCGTTCCAGGGATTTCAAAACAAAAACTGTATGAAGTCGTGGCTGAGAAGACAGAATCAAAACATGTAGCCTAAGCATGTTTTGAAGGCTTCATTGTTTGACTCAGTGCTAAAAGCTACCGGGCGCAGCATCTATTTGGAGAAACCTCATCATCATGAGTTATTTTGTGTTTCTCTGCTCACATTTCAACTCATAATGATCAGATTATGTCGGTAAACTGCTCACACCACAGGATAATCTGTTCAGACCTGCCTCAACTCATCAGAATGGTCGAGCATTTGTCGGATCAGGCACAAAGTCTGGATATTCATCCCCAAGTGTAGGACCAGCCTCAGGTCCAGCTGCGGTCACACCTGTGAAATACTACTAAGAAATATGACTAAGTACATATTTTGCCTGTTTTTGGTTAAATTCTAAAAAAATACTCAGAAATAATCTCATATAGTCAAAAAAGTATTGCTTAAAGGGTGACCACAGACGTTTGCACAGTGCTGTTGATGCAGTTTAGTGACACATGTACTGTGTCATCTATCTGTATCCACTCCTCGCTATGCTACGCTACGCTAACAGACTTCTGCTTCTTGACTAAACCTAAATCTGTTTGTTTTGTATTTTTTGGTCTGATTGTTTTTTTCTGTCCCATGCCGTGTCAGATCTGGGAGCTCCCAAAGGAATCCGCTTCTCTGATGTCACCGACACGTCCGCCACCGTTCACTGGGCGCTGCCGAGAGCTCGCGTGGACAACTACAGGGTCACGTATGTCCCTGCACACGGAGGTGAGTGTCCTCCTCTGTGTCCTCGCCTGTGTATATGAAGATATCAAAGATTGGGCTACACATTGAAGCAGCGTCACTTAATTTTTACCCTTACCTCAACCCTAATCTAGCCCATAATTCTAAATCTAAGGCTTACCGTTGAAAAAGCCCTTTAAAGACAACATGTCCTCACAAAGATATAAACATACATAGACGAGCAGACCCCAGAATTGAACCCACAACCTTCCAGTTGAAAGACAACTCACCACCATGAACTCAATCCTTACTTTTTTTAATACTTTTACTTCTACAACTTAAGTACATTTTATATCAGAAAATGACTTAGATGTCATAAATAAGACTTTTACTGAAGTAATTTTATTAAAAAGTGACTTCTTCTTTTTCATATTTGTACTTTGACTGTTTAAGCTTCACCTTTAAGGTTCTTTACACACCTGATTCAAACATTCTGCTCGTCAACAAACTCTGCAAAAGTCTGCTAACGACGCTTCATGTGAGTCAGGTGTGATTAAGAAACCCTGTTATCAACCACATACACATAAAGCTTTGTTTGTGTACATCGTGGTGACAGAGGACACATTAGTGTTGATATAAGAGCAGTAAAAAAGACGCCGCTCGCCTCAGAATGTGGACATTATATGAAATAAGAGAAAGTAGAAAAATGTTCATTGAATAAAAACCAAAGCTTTGAAAGCTGCAAACGTTTTTAACATTTAATACTCCTCTTAAACGTCTTAAACCACTTTCCGCATGGGTTTGTTTCACCGTGTTAACAGTTCAGACGTCAGTGCAGTTATTTTTCCGAGTCTTCAGTGGCTTTATAGTCGCTGTGAAACTTCCTTCCATCAATCACTGTAAATCCTCCACCAGCTGCTGGGGAAGTCTGGTGGACCGCTTCTGCCCCCTTGTGGTTAGACACCGACGTGTCTGTTTAACAGTTGATGTAAAATATAAATATAACGGTTTTTGACTTTTCAGGTTACGCTAAGACTGTGACTGTGGACAGTTCAGAGTCTCACACTGTGCTGCCCAACCTGACCCCCGGGGTCACCTATCAGGTCACCGTCATCGCGGTCAAAGGTCAGCGGGAGAGTGAGCCGGGGTCAGACAGTGTCACCACAGGTACAGTAACACACACACACTTTATAATATCAATACTCAAACAAATGTGAGTTTATATTTATACTTACACTGTAAAAAATGAACTCTATGTTGGATTATATCAGGCAGAGGGGTGTGTAGCACTACTTTATAACACTTTATTACATGTGACACCTGATTCGATACTGCCCACCTGTGGTCATGTTGTAAAAGAAGGACACACTGTCCAGGGGGCTTAGTGAAAGCCAGATATTTGTACTTTTAAAATCACTTTAAAGACATGTTTTGAGTTTACATTTGTGCAACATCTGGATAAAAGTGAAAACAGCTTTATGTTGTGCTTTGTTCCCGATACTCACCCACACTTACTATTGACCTTTGTTTTTATATTTGTATTGTTTTGTTTCTTCTTTTTTTTATATATTCATGGGCCTGAGACGGCCCTACTAAAACTTAGCCAAATATTCTTAAATGTATTTAAAGTATCCTTGTGTGGGGTAAGCAGATTTCACTTGTAAATCTGCACACATGTCCAGAATCTAATGTTGCTTAAAATGAGGAAAATCCGAAACAAAATTTAAGAAAGTTGTACTTTTCACAATCAAAATTTCTTATATTTGCACTCACACCAAACTGTGACGGTGGATTTCACTTCTGTATTTAACGCAGGAGAAAAGATTAGAGCAAAATAAGAAATACAAAATAAAGTTCCTCGGTTGGGATTTCATGCAAACCAAAGTTTTTTAGCTCATTACTCACAATTAAAGCTTTAAGTACATGTTATTATCTTATTAAGACAAAGATTGTTAATCAAAATTAGATTATTTTTCCATTGTGAAACATGACAAGAACAATTTCCCAGAAACAAGTTTATTTTACTGTCTTTAAATCTGTCACTGTTTACCATGATGATGTAAGTGTGTGTGTGTGTGTGCAGCTCTGGACAAGCCTCGCGGTCTGACCGCGGTCAACATCACAGACACCGTCGCGCTGCTGCTGTGGCAGCCCGCCTTCGCCACCGTGGACGGTTACGTCCTCACGTACAGCGCAGACTCAGGTGAGTGTAGAGAAGAGCGCTCGTGTATCTGTGACAAACGGGATTAATAATCCACGCGTCGTGTCTCTGCAGTGGCTCCGGTGATGGAGCGCGTGTCAGGGAACGTGGTGGAGTTTGAGATGAGCTCTCTGACGCCGGCGACGCACTACACTGTGAAGATTTACGCGGTGAGAGACTTGGCCAAGAGCGCAGCCACGACGACCGAGTTCACCACCGGTGAGTGTTCTGTCTGCTTTATCACACTTTTAATGACATAACAAACCAACAACAACCTCCTTATTTTTGTATTTCAGCATTTTAGTCCAAGCTCCATGTGTAAATACAGTAGAGTTTGTCATGTGACTCAGTGTGTTTACTCCGCCATGTTGGCAGGAAAAGCTCCTGAAAAGTGTTGGCTTCAGACTGAATAAATTGGACCGTTACAGACCGTCACAGAGAACGCTAACGCTAATTAGCAATGGAGTCTTTAACAACACTGAAGTTAGAGTCCGGATTCAGTTAAGGGGAAACTTAACCAAAACAATTGTGTCCTTAAATGTTTCATTGTGTCATAAAATACATTAAGACATACTTACACACAGTTTAACAGTAAGAAGTGTAAAACCTCAACTTTCCCCTTAACTGCTGACCGGGAAGCTATGAATTTACTCCAGTGTCATAACTCGTGTTCTCCCGTTAGTCCGTCCCCGACTTCACTTTTATGAAATCTGCTGCTGAAGACACACATATATGTGTATGTATATATAAATATATATATATATATATATATATATATATATATGTATATAGAGTATATGTACATATATATATATATGTATATATGTCTATAGATGGGTACAGCATTGTTTTGGTTGTGTGACCTAACCTACTTGCGCTCTATATTGTAGAACATTCATGACATTGAAAGTGCACAATAAGATACGACACATATGATGATAACCTGCTGTTTGTGTGTTCAGACGTGGACGCCCCTCAGGATCTGACTGCCACTAACATCCAGACAGAAAGCTGCTTGTTGACATGGAAACCTCCTCGCGCCGACATCACCGGCTACATCCTGAGCTTTGATTCAGCTGACGGCGCCTTCAGGGTGAGTGAGGAACCAGGACGACACAGAATCTGAGTGTACCTGCTGAGGCAGGTGTGTTAAATGGAGAATGTTCTGTGTGTGTGTGTGTGTGTGTGTGTGTGATCAGGAGGTTGTTCTCAGTCCCACTGCTGTGTCGTACAACATGGCTCAGCTCAGCGCCTCCACTGAGTATTCAGTCAGACTGCAGGCCATCGCTGGACCTAAGAGGAGCAGAATCATCACCACTGTCCTCACCACCAGTGAGTTCACTACATACATGCTGCTGTGATACATTACAATACATCATACGATACTTGATATGATACAATACATCATACGATACTTGATATGATACAATACATTACACGATACTTGATATGATACAATACATCATACGATACTGGATATGATACAATACATCATACGATATTGGATATGATACAATACATCATACATCATACGATACTTGATACACTTGATATGATACAATACATCATACGATACTGGATATGATACAATACATCATACGATATTGGATATGATACAATACATCATACGATATTTGATATGATACACGATATTTTGATATGATACAATACATCATCACGTTGATACCCGATGCGATGCAATACATTGCGATGCAATACCTGTGCAGCGTTAACTGATGCAATGCATCATACGATACTTGATATGATACAATACGCATCTCATCTGAAACTTGATATGATAAATACATCATCACGATACTTGATATGCTACGACACCATCATGCGATACTTGATGCGATGCATTACATTGCTCACGATACAATATACAATACATGACCTGAAGCGCAATACTTGATAGCAATACCATCATGTGATGCAGTACAATACAATACATTACATGATACAATATACAATACTTTGATATGATACAATACATCATAGTACGCGATATGATACAATACATCCTCCCGATCTTGATGCTGTTACGGCTTGTATCTTTGATACGATGCAATACATTATATGATACAATATACAATACATGATACAATACAATACTTGATATGATACAATACATCATACGATACTTGATACAATACAATACATTACACGATACAATACATCATACGATACTTGATACAATACAATACATTACACGATACAATATACAATACGCGATATGATACAATACATCATACGATATTTGATATGATACAATACATCATACAATACTTGATACGATACAATACATCATACGATACTTGATACGATGCAATACATTATACGATACAATATGCAATACATGATAGGATACAATACATGATTCAATATGATACACGATACGACACCATACACAAAACAATAGGAGACTATACGCAATACTACACAACACACGATATAACACAATACACGGTAAGACACAATATGTGATACAACACAATACATGATATGATACAATACACGATACAACGACTCAGTTGGTCACTGTCGTCTTTTAAATTGCTGTTAAAAACATTTTTATTATTGTGTTAAAGTTAATTATCCTATAACAGTGGTTTTATTATGATAGTACTTTTCTTTATGTTACTTTATGCAGTTTTATGTATAAAACTATATAACGACAAATTTGCTGCTATTTCTGTAACATTCTGTGTTACTTTGAAGAGAAATGAATCACAACTTCAAACGTGATGCAGTTACATTACTGTGTGTGTGTGTGTGTGTGTAGCTGGTGTGTTGTACAGACATCCCAGAGACTGCTCTCAGGCTCTGCTGAACGGCGACACATCATCAGGTCTGTACACCATCTACGTGGGAGGAGACGAAAACCAGCCCGTCCAGGTTTACTGTGACATGGGCACTGATGGAGGCGGATGGATCGTAAGTCCCGCCCACAATCACACACGTCTGCTGAGATGTTTCTCGCACAGTTACAGTTCAGCTGTTACTTTTTTCTTTTGCAGGTTTTCCTCAGACGCCAGAGCGGGAAGCTGGAGTTTTTCCGCAACTGGAAGAATTACACGGGCGGCTTTGGTGACATGAATGATGAATTCTGGCTCGGTAATTCAAGCACAGCACGACGTTTATTACACACGTTGTTCACGCCTCACACTTTCAGCCAGAAATCTAAAATGTTGAGATTATGAAGCTGTGTTTTCAGAGGATCCTGGTTTTCTAAATTTATCTTCTCCACAGGTTTGTCCAACCTTCATAAGATCACAGCAGGAGGTCAGTACGAGCTGCGGGTCGACCTGAGAGACAAAGGCGAAGCCGCTTACGCTCAGTACGACAAGTTCTCCGTATCTGAACCTCGAACCCGCTACAAAGTGCACGTGGGTGGATACAGTGGAACAGCAGGTGAAGTGGCCACTTTGCAGTTTACCCTAACCCTAACCCTCAGCTTCAGTATTTTAGAAAGTATTAACTAGTCTATAAAAGTATTAGTTAGTTGTTCTAACTAGAAAATAAAGTGCAACATTTTTGTGAAAACTTGAATTTATTCAAACAAACATACATACTTTATTAGGTACACCTGCTGACCTGTCTCTCTCTCTCTGTGTTGTGTTGTAGGCGACTCCATGACGTATCACCACGGTCGTCCGTTCTCCACCTACGACCACGACAACGACATCGCCGTCACCAACTGCGCCCTGTCCTACAAAGGAGCGTTCTGGTATAAAAACTGTCACCGGGTCAACCTCATGGGACGATACGGAGACAACAGTCACAGCAAGGTAACAGCACTTTCCTGCAGAATGTCAACATTCTGCAAAATGATTTAAGCTGATAACTGAGTACTCAGTTTTATCTCAACAAGACTTCCTCTAAGAACACACAGTCTGTTGGTGGATAGAGATAACAGCTCATTATTTGGCAGTCTGTCTCTTGGTGAATGTATGCAATGGCTCGTTATTTGGCAGCCAGTCTCTTCAGGGATGAATTGAACGGATCATTAGAACATAAAAACACATGTGGTCTAGAGGCTTTTATTAATCCCTTAGAGGGAATTAGCATTTTAAAGCGTGTAACTGGTTTTTCGTTCTCCTCCTCAGGGCGTGAACTGGTTCCACTGGAAAGGCCACGAGCACTCGATCGAGTTCGCCGAGATGAAGATCAGACCCTCCAACTTCAGAAACCTGGAGGGACGGAGGAAACGATCATAAACAAACCACCACCGACCCCCTCCACTAACAAACAACACCGCTACTTCTCTGTCAGGACTCCACCCCCTTCTCCAAACAACCACCATGAGCACCCGCCCACATCCACCCGCCCACCCAGCAGCAACCAAAGCCACTGCCGAGAGCCTCACTGCCTCCACACGTCTCCAGCCGCGATCTTCCTTCCCTCCTTCGTCACACGGCCGTGGAAAACGACGCAGTGCTGAAATCAGTTTGCATGTTTTAAAAAACACAAAAAAAACTGGAATTCAAATCAAACCCATGCAGATTCGTCTTCACGCACCAAAGAGAGCGGGAACATCTCGATGTCACCTCCTTCTGCTCGCGTCAGTCATGGAGAGGAAGGACGGGAGTGTTTATGGTTCAGTGTTTGGGTTCAGGGTTTGTTTTTTTATCGTGAACTGTTTCCACGTACGGTTCTGATTTAAACATTCATCATCTCAGATGTGTTCATGTCTTCACTCGTGTCAGTGTCACTTCTGTCCTCCACAGGTTTCCTTCCCCTCGTCTCCTTCAACACAAGCCAACGTTCGATGGAAAAAAATCCCATAGGAAAGTATTAAACCGGCCACGTCCCACATTCTCCCGGATCTTTCCATTTATGCTGCGTTCCATTTGTAGTCGGAACCCGGGAATTTCCAAGATCATGATTAGAAACCTAGAAACCCATTTTTGTCCACACGAGGTGCGCCAACCCCAGCCACAACAACCATCACTCTCTCACCTACTTTTTTTAAGGTTAAGGTTAAGGGTTTTAAGCCCCCAGAGAGTTGGATTATCCAGAGCAGATTCCTTAGTCTAGGTATGTGGCTCACTATTTGGCTGACAAGCTGTTGGTGAATGTATGCAATCACTCATTATTTGGCAGCCAGTCTCTTCAAGGATGAATTGAACGGATCATTATTTGGCAGTCAGTCTGTTGGTGGATATAGATGCGAGCTCATTATTTTGCAATCAGTTTCTTGGTGGATCTATAGAGCAGCTCACTAATTGGCTCGCCCGGCGTCCATAAATTCTCTCTGGAAACGCTGCGAACTCCCGAGCTTCGATGTAAAATGGAACGCAGCATTATTTCGTAAATAAGGTATCACGCTACTTCTACTACCACAGTATTATGTTTTATTTGTTTGTTTTTTTAAATCTAAAGAGCGTCAGAGGAAAAAAGAGGAAAAGCTTCGATTGGTCTGCTCGTGTGAACGCGCGCAGGCAGGACCTACAGTTTATCGCTCGGTTTACGATGAAACGCGGAGATTACGCTCGTCTTTTATCTTGTTTTTTTCTTTTGTTTCTTTGAGAAATGTGAATATAACAGTACATACTGTAAATGTGGAACAAAGGGAATGTTTCGTCGTTGTTGACACAAAAAGATGTTGATGCTGAAAAGATTTAAAAAAATAAAATAATTAAATTAAAAGAGGAAAAAAAAAGGCCAACTCCCAAAGTCCATGATTAAAGTCTCTATGATTATGTTGATGAAAAACAATAGGCCAAAACTAGAAAACTAGTTACTGTTAATAACCCCCGCCTGACTCCTCGCCTCATGCTCTCAGCCTCCCCGCTACAGTATATAGAAAAAAATAAACCACTGACCTTCTAAAGAATGCCTGTGTAAATTAAGTCTGTTTTTATTGTTTTGTTTGTTTATAACTGGGTGAACAAGTGTTTCTCTGTAAGCTGTATTACAATAAACAGTTTGTTTAAAAGGAAGAAGTTCAGAAAATTATTTATTATTTATTTGCTCAGCAGCCACCCTCGCTATAGACCGACACTGATTAAAACTTATCAAACTTGAAAAAACATCATTATTATTATATCACAGTGAGTATATAAGATATATATATAAGAGTAACATCAGTTAAAACAACAGTAAACTAAGGCTTCTCTACACTTTCCATAATTTGCTGTGTAACAATGTAAATTTGTTATAAAATATATAAAATCATAAGACAGTTCAGTGTCCATTCGTGTGTGTGTGGATTTTGTCTGCACAGATGTTTTTAATTATGATCCCACACACTTTTATTTATTTAACCTTTTTTTAGCAGTATAATCTGACTGAGATTGCAAATATAAATCAAAATAAGACAATAACAGACATTAAAAATAACATAAAAGCCATGACTGATTCTTCAGAATTAATCTAAAATGATCCAGAATTCGAATGTGTGAGTTTTTTTAAATTGTTTCCTAAATAGTTCATGTTTGTCCCTAATCCTCTTCCGTAGAAAAATCTCTGCAGTGTTTTTTTAAATTCTCCATCTTGGCTCCGCCCCCTCCGGGCGTGGTCTCCGCCCTCCTCCTCCTCCTGTGAACACGCTGTGATTTCCTGTGTTTTCTTCTTCTGTCAGAATCTGTAAACACCGCGGGAAAAGACGTGAAACGACAAGAAAACAACAACCCAACGACAACAGAACAACAACAAAACGACAACAACACAACAACAAAACAACACAAGCTGCCAAGAACTGAGCCTGCCCCTATGAAAGTCTTTACAGTGTTGTGTTTTCTGGTCCGCGGCCCGCACAGTTCAATTGCTTAACAATGTTGCAGGCTGTCCAAGATGTTTCCTGTGATGGAGTACACTTGGTGAGCACTAGAACACATAACGTTCGTACCTTTATTGAGGGTTACATAAAGTGCAGCCCCTCGCCCCCCCACCCCCCCGCCACCGCCCCCCGGTAGTTTAACCACAGGCCATTCAGTGAGACATTTCCAGGAGCGGATATTATTGCTCCAGTCAAACACATATGGACAGTGACGGATGTATTCAGATGGATGTTTGTGCGTCGCCAACCACTCCCTTATCAGGACATGACCAGTAATAGCTTGAAACAAATGGAAACCAGAAGAGATGTCTGGCTGCCGAAAGGAATGAGGGACACGGAAAGTATGAATCCAACTCATTTTGTGTTCCTCAGACGACACAGGCTTTGGGAGGTGGTTAGCGTTTCCTGCGAGGCCGAGAGAGCAATGCTCGGCAGGGATTGGAGAAGCAGGACCAAAGAAGCCCCAACTTCATTGTCTTGATCGTGTTGTGTGAAATGAATCCCGTTGTTTTTTGTGATGGAATGGATTCTGCAACTCTGCATTATGAGACAAATATTTAGAAGATGACACTTTCCCAGAGAAGGATCGTAGCACCATATGGGTCAGGGGTTTCTATTGAGCCATGTAAGCCCCAGTCTCTCAGCTGAAGTCAGGCATGTAGTAAGTCGAGCCAGCCATATGTGCACAGGACAACAGGAGGTGCAGAGGACATGAAACAGGGTTGTCAACAAACAATTCTAAACAGGCACAGCAAGCCCCAAGGTTCTCTAGGCAGAAGGCATTTCCTTGCTTAATCATCACCTTCTGATTTTTTGCATCTTGCAGAAACATCAACGAAATCGTCCGGACACTAACTTGTTTTTTTAAACCTGTGTTCTGGGAGAAAAAATACATGTTATGGTAGTTTGGTTAGAAAGGTTTAGCTTGTGCAGCATAGATACCCCCTTACATGTGTCAGGTGTAATTGCTGTGCACTATGTGGTCTGTGTATGTTATTCTGAGGGGGGGGGCAATCTGACTCTAGCATCCATAATTTATACAAACTGTCATTCAGTAAATAGCTCGAGGTGGAGGTCGAGGATGGAACTGACGTCTCAAGGAAAACTGACAGATGCAATGTGAATTCCTGCACACACATAAGCAATTAAACTGTCTGTATATATTCAAACACTTGAAAAGTGGCTAGGTTGCACATGTATGATAGCTTAACAAACTATAAATACAGCCATGCAGCAACAAATAATTCCTCCTCCCAATATGAGGTCAAAAGTGATATTTTTGGGTGTTACTCCAGAAGTGAGAAAATTAGGATATTTTACAGACGGACTAGCAATTTTCATATTTTGCTGTTTGTTACCCACACATTAAAACATGATTAATTGGTCACTGGTCACAACAGTGACCCAGGGTGGAGAACAGAATGATTTCAGGCGCTGCTGCTTCTCATCACGTGTAAAATATGTCATTGTAACCGCGACATTAAGCATTTTCTATCAGTAACCACGTCATCTGCAGATGTTGTGTGAGCTAACTAGATCTTGATTAATAGAAGGCGATGTCGTATCAGTAACGGCAGCACGGTGGCTTAACCTGTGGGGCTCTATTCTAGCTGTCACCGAAAGCACTTGGGCTGAAGCATGACGTAGGAAGAAAATAGTAGGAAAATCTAGTCGGAAAATTCAATCAAACATAGATGAATTGCCTTCTGCAAGATCGCACAGAAACAACTCATTCTGCTGTGCCTTCTGTTTAAACAGGAGCAGAGTATTTGTATGGGTGCTAGACTTGTCCATGTCACGGATTATAAAGACCATAAGAAACAGATTTATAACAGTCAGTCAGTAGTCGGTAGTCTTAGCAAAACATCCACTTGCATTCTGAACAAGTGAATCCATGTCATCATCACTATAACCACAATGATGCTGATTGTGCTGCAATCTCTTCCCCGTACACTCCCCTCCCCTCCCCTCCCTTATACCCATGAGTGTTTTGGGGCATTACATCTGGCTGTGATCATGACGAAGCTCTTTGGACATGTGAGTGAGCCAATGACAACGGCATCTTTGTCCTGTTTGAATTCGATTAATAGCAGCAGTATATCACCACTTGGCACACTGGCGACGCCTCCTACAGCAGTCCTCGAACGTCATTAGAAATCACACTGTGCAACGTGGATCTAACAACCTTGGCCGAGACATCAAGTGTGACGCATGCAGATGGGACGGTGCTGACACCCACTGAATTGTAGGCTGTGTGATCAGCTACGTCATAAAGCTACATCACGTCAACAGCTGTGATGCAAGTTGGCACATTTATTAGCATTCGCCGCTCGTGAACAGCAGAGGATGAGTCATTGTGATCATCTGTGCAGAGACAAATCCAAAGAATCCCACATAGTATCACAAATACTTTATTAATGTCTGTGTCAAGCTGATTATGTATTGATGTGGCATTCCACTACACAGTTCTAGCGCGATTGGCTCGGCTCTGCACGGCCCAACTCTAGCTTATTTTGCTTTTCCATTAGCGATAGTATCTGGTACCTGGTGCTTTTTGTGTACCACTGATTGGCAGAGAGTCGTCACCGACGCAGGAATTAAAGCAAACAATGCCGAATGGCAGATCAGTTAAAAAGACTTAAAGAAAATGTGTTAATCTCCAACACATAGGAAATACATGTCTAAACTCTCAATATTTAGCTGTATTTTAGTTCAGTGACTGTGTCAGGCATGGAGGAAGTACTGATCTAACATTTTCAATTATCCCATTCTAATGATTCAGTTACACCGAAAATAACTACTTTGCTCATCACTAGTTTGTGTGTATGTAAGAATTTATGTATAAATATCTGGGCCTGAAATGAGCTTCCTCTACTAAAAAAGCGCCAATAGATTGTAGTGACACGCACACTGTGGGATGGTCATCCTGTATGTCAGAAAAATATCACACGTTCATAAATTTATATCATAAATTTACTTGCAAGACCGTGACAATGGACTTTTTTTTTTCAACCTTTCTCACACTATGATATAGGACCGCTGTTAAGGAGGAAAGAAAGAAATACTAACCTATGACATTTTTGTCACATTTTGGACGACATACTAAACTTTGACATTTTTATTCACATTTTGGACGATATACTAACCTATGACATTTTTTTTAATTTTTGGACGACACACTAACCTATGACATTTTTGTCAAAATTTCACGACATACTAACCTATGTAATTTTTAGTTGAGAAGTCAAATATTTGCACATTGTAAGGCAGTTCTCAATTTAATATACTTTATTAGCGACAAATGGAAACACAAAACATTGTTCCAGCATCATTTAACAGAATGTCATTTCAAAATAAACATAAAATTCATTTTAAGATGAGAAAGCAAATATAAAATATGCAATAAAACAAGAAATATTCAACTGTCTAATCAATTAAAGAACGTTAAAGGTATTTACTGTCAATAAGCATCTTCTTTTAATGTGCTGTGTTGCAAATGTAACATTATTGACACCACAGGCTAAACACCCAACTCCCAAAGCCAGTTTTCATTTTCCTGGAGAATATTGTCACTTGTATTTTACCCTGAAACCCTGAGAGAAAATTCAGTATCCTGTGCTCTACTTATTCTGACGTTTGCATTAACCCTAAAAGTACAAAGCTATTACAAATCCATCACAACATTTCTGTGGTAAAGCCACTGAAACACTGTGAAAAAGTTCCTGAAAGGAAAATACTGTGAAGGTTGTGATTTGTTTTTCTGTGGCAAAAACACTAAAAATAGCCACTGTGTCACTGTGAATGGGATTTTTTTTTCCTTTTTTCTCCACACATTTTGTGCCACAGAAACACGACCTCCACTCAAGATCGCCTGGTAACGTGGAGGTTATTTTCTAGCAATTAGTTTTGTTGTCATGCTGGGTTTTACTAAAGTATTTTGAACACCAAGAGTTCTCATTCCTCATGTGTGCTCTTTGAGGACAGATTTAAAGGATAGGTTTTTGTAAACCTGATGGATGTAACTGCAGTTTTAGAGTGAAACAAAAAACATAATTGTGATCAAGTAGAAACAGAATCTGTTTGGCCTCAACATTGACAGCAATCATCAGTGGAAATCTGCAACAACACTGAAACATTTTAGCCAGTGCATTAAACATTTCAAATGTGTTGTTACTATGTATGTTACTGCATACATTACACTGATATCCAGGTAGATATTAATGCACATTTTACTGTATTAAGAAACCACCAATGGTCACTTTTTGGAAGGAGTTGGTAAAATGGCTCAAATTCAATCCAACAATAAGATTTTGTTAGAAAACAGAACGTAAAAGTATCAATAAAAACAACTGTGCTTGCTCATGATGAGAAAATATATCACATTTTCCATGGAAACACTTTTCAAGTCAAGTGCAAAATGGTCAAAGGCAAAGCAGACTGAAGTCTATACGGTCAGTGGTACCTGTGCATTCACCCAGTGATGTCAAACCATTCAGAGGAAAAAAAAACATAAAAGCAAAAACAAAGATAAATAAAGAACACATAGATATCGGCGGGACAGAATCACATGTGGGGGTAAACCTCAGCTTTTGCAGGATGAGATTAGTACGTACCCATTAAACAGGGACTTTAGGCAATGAGTGGCATGACAGGAGAAGGCAAGTCTGGCGAGTGGGTGGGTGAGTGGGATACGGAGGTGCATGAGGTCAAGAGGAGATGTGTCTCTGCCTTTGGCTTCCTGCTCTGCCCCTCTGCTTGTCGTACTTGACAGAGACGATAAGGAAGACCAGCAAGGTTAAGCCCTGGATTCCCGCGAGGAGGAAGAAGTAGTAGTGCAGAGAGCAGTCGTTGATGTTACCTATAGAAGAGAGGAAACAAGGACATCATTATTTTATATAACACAATGTGGAGATTTTGGGATTAGGCAAAACCCTGCGGACAATATATTGATCATCGGTGTGAGTGTGGATGGTTGTTTGACTCTATGTGGCCCTGTGATGGACTGGAGACCTGTGAATTATGGTTTACCAAAACTCGGCAAGACTGGATCCAGTGACAAAAATGACAATTTTTTGGGAAATGTGGAGAATAAATAAATGAGTCATGTTATTCAGAGGCGGGCAGCGGCGCCACTTGTTACTTCTCGTGTCAATGAGACAATATCACGGAGCAGATTTCCATGGAAACACTCAGAGATTCAACTTGGAGAAAAGAAAATGAGCAAAAATGTTTGGCCCAGTGAGATTTTATCTGTGTTTGTAGAAATGTTTGTGTCCTCATGGGATGGAATACAAATTAAAAGAAGGAGAATGCATCACACAAACATGTTGCTTAAATGATGGGCATCACTGTGTCTCTTATCGTTGGCTGCACTACTCCTGAGATAAATGTTAAATTTGGTTACCCAGCACCTATGACGGGATGTTTGCACGTGTGATTTGATTGGCCGATGCTCGAGCTTGGACACTTGGAGACGTGAGCAAAGCAGAGGCGCACATCCACGATAATGCGGCGCGACGACACTTAAAGCTGCAGGAGTTTGAGTTGACGCCTCTGCCATGCTTGTGTGAATCCAGCGCGAGAACTAAGCAGATACTGCACAGCAAGTTTAGAGAGACTCAAATAATATAATTATTATCTCTATTTTTTTTTGGGTCAGAGAGATTAAGCACTATAATTGTATTAACATTTGTTGCACAGTTGACTTAAGTGGTTGTCATTCTCGCTCGGCTCAAAACTCAAGAGGGGAAAACAAATCCTGTTTTGGCCTTGCTGGGGTTTTACATGAAGGGCAAAGCTCACGACAATACAGTTGTGGAGTGGCGGTGACAATCGGATTGGCATTAGAGCAGCTTTTGTCCTCTTCATTATGTTAGACAGGCCTTTGTAGCCAGCATGAGATGAGGCCATTGACTCCATTTCCAGAGAAGGAGAACGTCTTTGGGAGGAGCTGGGGGCAATTTTACTTTTATTCTGCTACAGCGCCGTTACGAATGCGTCTTGGTTTATGGAACAGATGTCATGTAAGGCAATGAGATACCTATAGCTTATGTGTTATTGTCACACGAGTAAATGTGACGCCCCCAAGGCGATCTAGCGCCTTCTCATGAGCTTCTCCATATAGAACTGTCACTGTGAATAAATAGGCAGAGACAGAGAAGCACGCGTGATTTCAATTAGATATGCTTCAGTCATGTTCTGCCTGTTCCAATGCCACAGTGTGAGTGTACAGCTAATTCCTCGTCTGCTCCCTGGGTCAAGACGCTGCTCAAGTATTTGGATTTCTTTGTCGTCTGACATTTTTTATTTGCCTCAATCGTTTTTGAAATGTGTGACATTCACAGCTTAACGAATCAAAAATAATCACATCGTCGCAAAGGATGACACAGAGCACAGCGACTCGAGGACGACGCGCAATAAATCCGCAGCCAGTGGCAGATGGCGTGGTTTTTTTATGACTTCTTAAGTACGGGGAGAGTAGAAATAAATGGATGAAACAATAAAACACAAACAGTATTTTTTCCTGTCGCTGTCTGTGAGAATAATGAGCGCAGGTAATGTGACGTCTCAAGCCTGAAGAAGAGAACAGGAGATATGCGACAGAGTTATAATTGGCCTGTCCCATGTGTATAGCAGTGTGCGGGTAACTTCCATGGCAGCCTCGTGTCATTTGGAACTGATTTAATTACGGTTAACATCGCAGGTGACCACGTGTAATGTCGGCGCGCTGTGATGCGGCGCTTTACAAACTGAGAGAGCGGCGTTATCGACGATGCTGCAGGGATTTGACAAGCTGGAGGTGTAAAGCAGCTGTGCACAGCGGACAGCTGACCCGGCTCCGGATGTAAATATAAAAAGACTCATTCTGGGGTAATGAAAAACAATCAGACCATTGTTGTCTCTGCCTCTGCCACTACAAGGATGTTAGTTAAAAAAGAGACAATGACATAAAGTGAATAAATAAACCTAAAGTCTATGACGCCTTAAAAGCGATTTTAGACAGACTTATCCAACCAACACCAGAGGCCATAGAGAAAATCAGCGATTTTAGCTCACAGGGACACAGGAGCTGCTGGTCTGCTGCTGCCTCGTGTGGCCACTTTGTGTCACTGAGGTCCATCTGAACAAAGGTTTTCAAATGCCGAATTTTACAAAATAGGAAATTTGAGGATACTGATGGAGGCAGCAGTGGATCGACAACTCCTGTGTACTGTGATGTTAAAATCACTGATTTTCTCTATGGACTTTGGTGTGGGAGAGCGAGCGGTTTACAAACTTCAGTTTCCTGTTGGAAAAGTCTGTCTCACAGTGAAATAAAGACATCAACGACATGTCGTCGACTTAAACTGACATCAATTTTATTAGATGAGTCTTTAACTTTCCATGAGGCACCCTGGAAAATAAAGGTTTGCAAACCGTGTGCTCAATTAATCGCTAATTATTAATCAAGTGGTTGTTGTTGCTCTATTACTGCTCCTAATACTGTCTGCAAAATGCAAAATTCTACAAATGTCAACATGTGTGATTACATCGCCTTGGTCAGCTCCACTGTGTTGTTCATGCTTTCAACACAGTGTCATCTGCTACTAATCAAAGAGCAGGATTCACTCGTTTGAAACAAGTCATCCACAGTGCTTTGCATGATCACACCCCGTAATGTCTCCATGCGTGTCGTGCCTATAGATCATTTCTCCCCCTCCGTCTCTCAGCCGTGTGCACGCTTCTGTGGATAATTAGAAATCGAGGGGAATAAAGAAACAGCGCGATGATAGGGTGCATCAGACAGGAGAGATCCTTTGTCAATGCCGTGCGCGCTGGGCCATCACTGCAGCGAGAAAACCTTTGATCTAGGAAGAGAGAGCCGAGTGCAGACTGTGAAGTTCTGCCAGAGCGTTAAGTGAATGAGTGGCAAAGGAAAACCTGACAAACACTTGGACCCCCCCCCCCTCGCGGTTCTAATTTATTTCGTCGTCATCTTAATCTGGTCTCAGGTTTTCAATTGTGACAGATCAAAACCAAAGCAGCGTTTGAATAATTCATGGCGTGCGCGCACAACGACGTGCTTGACAGGAAAAGCAGCGTGCGTTCGTGGTAAGGGTGCTTGTGTTTCCAATCGATAATTCCCTCGAACAGATACTACGCCGAGACATTGTTGCTGCAGTCTTAATTAACAAAGCAGCGTCGCTTTTCGAAATGCAGGGCATACACCGAACACACATGTTTATATATGCTGGATTATAAAAACAGTATGTAAACAGTATTGTGTAGAATGCACAGAATCCTATTCAACACTATCCGAGTGCTGCACTCCATGTCAACGTGACAACGTTACAAATTCTGATTTTAAGGTTGTTTATTTGTTTTTTTTTACCCCTTTATAGCAAAAAAATGTTCCAGTGAAATTCTTTCTGACGTATGACTGGAACTCCACCTTTGTTCCAGATTTCCAGAAGATTTCCAGAAGTCACACTTAAGGAATGAAATGAAACATCTAATTATCGGAATTGGCCTTAAAAAAAAAAAGAAAAAAAAGTGCAAGGTTTCAGTTTCTGTGCGGGTTCTTACTCTAATTGCTTTAAACATTAAGTTTAAGGCTCTACCTCTTCCTTCTCCTCTCTGCCTCTGCCTCTGCCCCCCCAGGGATAACTTAGCTGTTAAGCATGTTCAAAAAAGTACGGAAGGGCTAATTACAGCAGCGAGGCGACTCGGCAAGGTCTGGCTGTAATAAATAAATAAATAAGACCATAAATATTTGACAAGAATTCTGAAATGAGAGACCAAATAGAGCAAACAAAAACGGCAAGTTGTGTAAAAAGGTTTTACATTAGATTCCTCATAGAAGAAGACCTTAAATATGTGAGTGATATAAAGACAGGCTGTGAGAATGTCAATATCAGTTTTAACACACCTTCTCTCCAACATCTGAATGCTTGAGTGCGTTCAGTGCCCTCTTCTGGCTCACAATGAAATCAAATGGAAACAATGCATGTTTGTTACAGCTACAGACTCATAGTCTTCATAAAAACACAATGATTGACGCTGTTTTGATTTTGTCACAACTCGCCGCGTTCATGCGCCCCCAGATGTTTCTGCCTGGCAAAAAAATTAATCCTTTTTTAAACAGTTCCCTTTCAGAGAGAATGAACCTGACATTTCATTGTGATGGAACACTTCACGAGCAGGATGTGTGAATGTCATCTTACTCACAACGTCTGGACACGTCCCAGACATCTGATATGAGACCAGTCAGGACTCAAACGCTGATCAAAGACAAAAGGCCATTTCCTGTCACGTGACTATAGCGGCTCACAATAACTTCTCCTTTCTCCGAGTGAATGGTCTCCCACACAAAAGGTGGAACAAATTAAAAGGAACGAGAGACACTTTCTGAAAACAAAAGCCTCCTCCTGTGGTAATGGTAGTGAAGAAAGCCCAGGTTGGTATTTGACAGAAAAGGATGAGATGGTGTTAGAGCAGCTTTATAGAAGATACCAAATAAAAAAAAAAGAGTGTGATGATGAATGACTTCACCAGATGTAACCACGGGGGGAAAAAAAGGATGTGCCGTGCAGAGACTTGAAAGATCGATAATTTCAACATCTCAGCTCACTTTGTGTTTGAAAACAAGTTTGAAAACAGATGCGGCTGAAACGCCACATATAACACGTTTCACTACAGTCTTTTTTACCAATAACCAAATCTGCTGATTATGTCTTCATTATTATTGTAAATAAAATTACATTTAACAAAGAAACATTTAAGATAGCAGACCTAGAGGACTCTCCCGTTTCTGTGGAGCCACAGAAACATCACTGCAGGTGAGTGGAGCGAGTACACATATGCAAATATTCTGGGTTCTGGAGTTTGTTATTCTCCGCTTAGTGTCGGACTGATGATAAAAACGACGACAGTTATACGTAGCACTTTTTGTGTCTGATACGTGATACCAATATCACAACCTTGACTTTCTATCTATACTGATGTCACTCTGGTAGACTTTTATCTCTTTTAAACAACGTAGACAATTTAAGACAACCAACCTGACACATTCAAAAACATAATCCTCACAATAACCTCATCACAGTGGTGGCACACATAGATTTTATTTTGTATTTTTCCTCAGACTGATCCAATGATTTTTGGCCAGTATAAGACCACTACTGGGTATTGTATCGACTCTTCCTTTCATGACTTATTCCCTTCTATATTAGCATTGTTTAAAGTGTCATTTAAATATAATTTCATGCTTTTTTGTCGAATTTTCAGGACTAAATGCACACCGGCATAAAGAATGTAATAAAAGTACACACAAACTAACATGACATACTAAAATGCACAAGTCTAAACCAAAAGAAAATAAACATTTGAGGATACGGAACGAGAATTATTATGTCAGCACACGAGTAAAGTCACATGATATCTCAACACATATGTCAAAAATGACATCCCCATGAATTGCTTTTTCTTTCTTTTTTTTGCCTTGAAGAATTCAAAACTTAAAAGTGACCAAGTTCCAGAGGAGCTGCTAAAACTCAAACACAGATCCTTCATGTGACACTTGAGTGATGCTAAATAACCTTATTTTATGCAGAGTGAGGGAAGACGGGGCTACAGTAAGACAGCAGAGTGCAGAACATCCGCCAGCGCGATGCCAGACCAGCAGTAACAACTCCATGCAATGCTGCAGGGACAGCTTTACTTAAGAGGAGCAGGGCTATGTAATCAGACCCCCAGCCTGTGATTAATGCTGCTCATCTGTCTTCAGGCCTGCACAGCACATTACAACTCTGCACAGCTCGCCCAGGATGCTGTTTACTGCACACCCTTTTGCCCGCAGTGATGGAAATAAGTTCAATCCCTTCCACCTAGACAGTCATGGGATGTGGAAGAACATCCAACAAATCTGAGAGAAACAGCCACAAAAACAAACTGCGTGATTCCTGACTATGCTTAATGCCCGAGCTGTGTGCCATGTGTCTTTTATCAGTGGCCAGAAGGATGTTATTTTTTTTTTCTTTCCCCACTTCCACAGCTCACCTTTTAAATGACTTGTTTTCAGAAAGAAGTCTTACAGGCAATTCAGCTCTAGCTTAACTGTCCCTCAAGTAAAGCAAGGCTGAGCAGAGGATGGATTTCTGAAGCTTGCCAAGCATCTTTCAGCGCTTACTTCACGGAAAGCAACCCCCCCCTTTACCTGTCTGCACACATTAATTAGCTATTAGGCATTCGTGGGTAAACAATTTACAGTGTTGGCTTATTTACTGAGTGCTCAGGGAAAAGTGCATCTGGGTTGGGAGCCTCTTCTTGCCAGGGAGCCCATCCATCTGCTGCCACCAACACACAATTCATTCTACGTCTTGGACAGATTTACACAAACCTTTGTGTTGTTAGTGCGACATGTGTATTTATTACGGGAAAACCTTTAAGCTATGAACGTTCTCAGGGGATGTCCCTGGAAAATAGATTTCTGTTTTCTGAATCAATACAAACAATTCTATTACAAGTCCATACGCACGGTCAGTGTGCTAGGTCAATAGTGCACTCCACAATACACATAGGGTAGCTAATAGCAGGCTTGATGGACTGTAATGCTAAATTCAGGAGGGAGTCAATGATGAGAGAGCATCGAGATTATCTAAATTTAAACCCAGATACTGTAATCCTAGTGAAGGACTACCCAACTGTTTCATTACTTTAAGGAACCACAATTAATAAAAACCCTTGTCCATTCAAAAATCGCTAATGTTTACATATCTTTAAATTAGTTACTGATAAAATAAGTAAAATTGACTTCAAGAGAGCAGTGAGGCTGAGCAAATAAGTTAAAGAGTGTTGAATCAGGAGCACACTATCGATAATTGTAGATTCACAAGTCACAGGTTTTGGGGAAAAAAACCCAAACATCATTATACAGAACAAACAAAAATGAGTGCTCTGGGTAGTAATATTGTATAATTTACTTTGGTCATGTAAAGTGAGAGCATGAGCAGAGCAACATGGGTGCAGTAGGTTATATGGTTGCAGGCCAACAACCATTGAATCAGAGACAAATCAATGATTTGTATGAATGTTTTGAAATTCTGAATTAAAGTTTCTGAAATAGCCTATTGCCCCTTTTCCACCTATGGTCCTGCCTCGCCTCGCCACAGCACGGCACGTTAGGCCTTAACGATTGCAATTTGTTTCGCGATAGAAGAGGGAACGGTCATTTTTACGTCATAATTCTTCATTTGAAAAACACATTTAAAATGATTACTGCGGGATATATGTGCAGAAACAAATCTGTGAAGCTGCAGCTTTAGGTCATCATAATTCTCTACGGGTTCATCGCTATGACCAAGTTTCACGTCTTATGGCAAGAACTGCAGCTCGTGTTGATTGTTTAAGTTGCAGTATGTCTTACCGAAGTCTCTGTGGGACGACATCCAGCCGATCTCCTTGAGTGAGACAAGAGCCAACAAGCCGTAGCCCACAAAGGAGCCAATCCCAGAGAAAAAGAAGAAGAGCCCCATGATGGCACTCTGCATGGACTTGGGGGCTGCAGAATAAGCAAACTCCAGACCTGGGATAAAAAGAGTACATGCACAGATACTTATGAGTTGTTGTGGCATGTGCTGGTTATTCAAAAAATACATGAAAAACTGTTTACAAGGCATCACTTGCAGCAAATGAAAGCAAAGGTCTAATATGCTACAGCCAGTGACAGTGTAATGTAGCTTGCACCGCCATGGGATTTAGCTTTAAGCTTTACCCAAACTGTCATGTCTTTGATCGTGGAGCAAATGAGGCATGTGTGCATGTAACGTGATGATTTTCGCTGACAGTGACTATATTTCTTCTCGGATATTATGTGTAAGACTAAAAGAAATCTTCTTCAGTAGCTGCATTGCGAGGTGGTGTGGTCTGTGGTGCCATGATTCACACGCAGTGAAAACAAGAGGCCACAGTATCACACTCATCAGGCAAAAGACCAGGAGAAGGACAGTGGAAGAGTGAATATATGTCTGCCTGAAATCCCACATTGATAATTTCATGGAACCTCAAACATGTGATGTTTCAAATGAGGCCCTTTGGCTACAACTGTCAGGAGAGATTAGGGAGCTGCAGTTAAATACATTCCACTTTTAAGTCTTCAGAAAGGGATATTGCACCAAATTATTGTGGTAAACAGTATGCCTGCTATTCACTATGATTAACTGGGGCGTGTGTGCAAAAACAAACTCATTCTAATTCTAAAAACAGAGCTCAAAATCAAGGCAAAAAACAGAAGAAGTCATTACTCAGTGGAAAAGTTGACCTTTCCAGAAGTTCACAAAGATACATGTGTTTGTATCCTGAGCTAACCTTTCAATGGCAACACATACTGGTCAATAGCTACGCATATCATCAGGGACGGCAAAGGTTGATGAGGGGGTTTGTGGATTCGGCTCGACGCAAAATGCACAGACTTAAAATGTAACATTATGTTAAATCCAGCTCCTGCTCGTCTGGGAGAGCAGTAAGTTTAGATGCAATCAGCGGCGTCTCCGTCTTTCATCACACACACAACAAACAGCTTGACCTTTCTCGACAAAAAGGTGCTATAACAGACAAAAACAAAACAAAACAAAGAATAAAGTATAATTATTATTATTCTTTCGTCTTATGGGTCATTACAAGATTGATTTTTATGTCTCAGAGAACAAATTTAGCCTGAAAATATTTTTTAAAAACTGCAATTTAGAATTGTGGGGAAGCATTTTTTTTTTGTTCCTTACGCAGAGGTAAAAGTGCAAAAAAAATATGCCATCGTCTTTTGAGATTGGGAATTGCGGCAAGGAAGTTTGATGGGACCTGTGGGGGTTAAACAAATTTATTCAAACAGAAGACTAAGGGGAAATATTCCTCTTTACTAGACGTACAGTATGTCACAATTCTGTCAGCCAATATTCCTTGAAGTAAACCCAGTGGGATAGTGTGCAGGGAGAGAAGAGAACAAGTTTATTTTAAGGATCCCTATAGCTTTGTTATGTCTGAATCTGACTTTCATAGGGACCCTGAAATTCCAGCATTATATAGAAGCTGAATGGAATTCTGTTTAAGGGCTTTTTTAAATTAAATTAAATTAAATTAAATTAAATTAAATTTTAAATGTTCATTCTTGCAAAAACAAAGCAGTAACTGAATTGACCAGATAATGCTCCCACAATGGAGAGGGAAAAAAAGTCTCAAGTATTAATGGTGCAATTTTCAATCTTATTACAGAAATAAAGTGAGGGCTACATGGAAGAGCCAACAACAACATGATCTGTAGTAATAGGAAAAGACTCCATCATGGCCTGAGGCTCTAACAAAGTCAGATCACTGCGATAATTGAGGCCTGAAGTTATGATCGTGACAGTCGGGGGAAAAAACATTTAGACAGATAGATGGACTACAATTAGACGTATAAACACAAGCGATGGCAGATTTCAGTATATTATAGGATAAATGGTAAACAGCAGATAAAAGCTACGCTTTTTTCATTTTGCTGTCAATTGATTTCTTTACGTTGTTGCATGAATGCATTACCTACTTTGCACAGTTTTTAATAAAATAGAGAGATCTTGTCCAATCAGATCTTTTTGGATGATTGTGCCAGGCTTTTGAGATATTTACCCCACTGGAGATTAATCTGTTTTTGTTCTAACTCTATACTGAGAGATGTGATAACCAGCAGAACTATTCTATACATTTGGTACCATGGAAACAATAGATGTATTTATATTAGGCCATTGTGGGCAATGCTGCATGAGTATTATAATAGATTTGCTTTAATGTGATGCTCCTTTGTGAAATTAGCCAAAAGCAGACATTGACAACAACAAGACCATGTACAGTATGGCAATTGAAATCCAATGAAGGATTTTTTGCTATAAACCCACCATAGAGCCAGGGATTGTCCCTGTGTCCTTAAAGTCTGCAGTCCAATTCTTCTAAAATTGGGACCTCAGGTGTGCCAGTCACATTAGGATGCTTACGACTCAGTTTCTGCCTCTTTGGTCCACATGCAAATCTAACTGTCATCCTTAAACTACTTGAATAGTGATGAAGCATATCTCTATTTTCCGTGCACTGAAGTGTATTATGTCCTCAAGAAGAGTGTGACAGCCGAGTAAGGATCTTAATTGGATAATTGAGCCTTGAACTTGAACAACACCACTAATGCAAATGCAATTAATAAATTACCTTTCATTACCTCTCTTCGAGGGGTATAGACTGAGATGCAATATTCCATATGCGGGGATATTTTTAAGGTGATAAATGTCCAGCACACGCTGGCTGAGTGAAAATGGGGGTGAAAAGTTTATGCTGTGATGTAAAATTTGTTGCAATTTCAGGTACACCCACAGGGATACATGGTACAGCATTAAGGAGATATATGTGTATTTATTCATCTTATTATCCACTCTATCTATTTGGACAACAAGCAGAGGAATAGGGCTAATGTGAGGCTACTCACAGGCAGGCAAAGGCAAAGCAAATGCACAGCTTCATCATCATTTCAGCTGTGAGGCTACTTTGTCCGCACCTTATTTATAAAAATGTCCATTTCCTGGACGATTTTTCTTGCAGTGGGATGTAAAAGAAAATCAATTTTTGATCAACATCTTGAGCTATTTACTCAATACAGCCCACAAACACATTAACCCAGAAACATAAGAAGATGCTGCAGTCTGGCAATGAATCGGACACATTGTTCAAAAAGGGGTTTATGCATTTTTTCTGTCCACACAGTGCATTCAGAGTGGTAGATCAGTGGATGGATGTGCATTGTATTTTGCTGCTAATCTAAGTCAGAGCATCTACGAGCTACAAATTCCACAGGAAATGTCAAACAACTGTACCTGCAATGCTGGCAAAGATTTCGCTGATTCCTATCAGCACATACTGAGGCACTTGCCACCATATGGGCAAATCTGCCGCGTAGTAGATAACGTTGCCGAGCACCTGGTCAATGGTACCGTTTGATTTGACGATCTCCAGGCGCTTGGTCTCCAAAATACCTGAAGGGACAAACGCAGAAAACAAAGCGTGCAAAAAGTTTGTTGAGTTTTAGAAAGAAAAACAAAATCGAGAGAAAGTGAAGTGATGCATGTAATTTGTCATGCTACAACAAACTCTGGATAATAAAGAAATGCAAACAGGGATTTGGGTAAATCTTGTATTTTCCAGTCAGGATAAAAAAAATGTTTGTTTAAGTATTTATAAGCATGTGAAGCCAACAAACAGCCAAACACAGTCAGAGTTAGAGGAAGCAGTGACAGTCCATTAAGGATTTTAAGGCTACACCACCACTGCATTAAGATCACATCTGCTCGCTTCCATATTATGACAGTTAGCAATGGAACAGTGCAGACAGTTCAATAATAAGAGCAAAGCAGTTGTCATAAACCCCTACTGCCTCCTAAGAGCTTCATTCGAAAGCTATTATCATATAACCAGCAGCTATTCCCAGATAAGTCCAAGAAACAGTCTCCTATCAAAACTGCACTTAATGCTGTACTTGAGAGGAGTTCTAGCCTTGTAATCCAACTAGTCTACAATACCAACCGTCCATCTCAAGCACCGAGGGCCACTGGGCTGCCGAGAGCAAGTCTCACACTACAAAACACATATTTCTGCTTTTATTTCCCACACTAAACATTACACATCAGACAAGCCAATGTAATTCATCAAACTACTGCTCCTGCTTTTATTAAAAGTAAAAAAAAAGATGCTTTTTACACATCTACAGGCCACTGAAAGAAGCACCATGAAGTCGATCGATTAAACATGCTGAACAAAAAAACACATTTCTTCAAATAGAAGACAGTGTGTCTTTGAAGACTGGGACACAAAAGAAAAGAGGATCAGACTTAGTCTACTCTCCCCTTGACAGAATATCTTCATCTGTCCCTTTGCACTGACAGGGAGGTCCAGTTGTCCTTGTGCCATGTGTGTCAGGCAGCGCATACGATGAAATCCGATGAAATATCACCACACGAGTTTTATCATCCTTGCACATTTCTTGCACGGGGTGATGAAAGTGATTTGAGCGCTGAAAAGCAGCGACATGACCAATGTCCTGGACACAGAGAGGCGACCTGACCATGCAACTTGATTAACTCGAGGTTCCGTGAGCGGAAGACGCCACACTTGTTCATTCTCCACCGTCAACTAGTGGACAGACGCAGATAAGCATTGGGAAGCCAGCAGAGAAAAATACAGTTCAAAACATATTAACAGCAGATGCCAGCAGTCAGTGTGTGTGTGTGTGTGTGTGTATGTGTGTGTGTGTGTGTCAGAATGAATATAAAGCAAGGCAATCCTGGGGATAAACAGCACACAGGCTCAGGAAATTATTTTTGGATGAATAATTGTGACAATAAGATGCAGACAGAATTTCATTAACACTGTATCTCAATAACTCACAAAGTGCATAACTGTACAGACTGGATCCAGCTGTCTGATTCGATTCTTAAAATCAAGGTCAGCGCCGTGTTGCACACTAGTTGTGTATTCACCTACTGATCTGTGACCAATGACCACACCGTGGCACCGTTGTAAACCCTTTCTCATCCCTTCCAGGGCTCAAAATTGCTTTTCGCAATATGCAGAATTTATTTAGCCTGAATTCAAATGCAAGGACTGCACTTTCTTTCAAGAGGCCAAATGGAAAAGTAAATACCTGAATGGCTTTTGAACATCTGCAATCAACAAGTTAGAGCACCTTGCTGTCTAAGATTGCTAATGTCCTCTGAAAAGAAAATATTACTTTCAGCAGAAAAGTAGACATCTCCAATTTGTTTAATAGCCCTACTACTACATCTCGCTGATTGAAAAGGATGTTTTTGATGGGCCGAGTCAGGCTTCACTAACTCAGTCTGGACTTCCTGAAAGCTCCTTCACCTCATGTCTCTTTCACCAAAACTATATTAAATATGAACATGTACTGCTTATTTAATGTAATATCTACAGTTTATATAGTGTTTTGTATGTATTATGCTGAGTTTTTTGCATTTATCTAGCTGTGCTAATTAAGACAAAAACACTGAGTATCTTTGTTATGCAGATTTATAGGGTCCAAATATTATTTTTTTAAATTAATTAAATTTATTACTGCTGTTACTCTATCAGTATATATTTACATACATGTTGATCATGTTTTATGCCCCAAATAAGATTTGTCTGGTTGGGTTTGTCAATCTTTCAACACCAAAATCACATCTTAAAACAATGAAAAGAACTGGCATGACCTCTGTTGGGTACACTAGGAATTGACTAAAAACAATGACGGAATAATACATCGCATCAAAGTGTTTCCTGTATCTATTACGTTGACCTTTTGTGCATTTGTTCATTCTTAATTTAATTTGTTCTAACAAACTTTTGATTCAGTGCATGTTCAATAGTCAACTGGCACGAGCCAACATCTAATAGGTCACTAATGACAGTACACGTTCATAATCTATGTGGCAGATGCATTGTATCTCTAAGAGAGGAGAAATGGCAGTAGTTGTTGGAAATAGAATATGATTGTTCCAGGGAGTGTTAAAGTTATTTGCTTTCTTCCTGCTTGCAGGCTCTATCAGAACATTTTTGGCCTGGGCGTATCGAACACAGCAGCGACTGGGTCTGGATATGACTTAATTCTCAAAATAATCCACAGGGTGAAGGAAATTAGGACGGAGCAGTGCTGCCACATGTGAGTGCAGTAATTCAGGACCGAAAAGTAAGATGCAACAGCTCCCCCTGTGTTCTACAGTGTGATGGAGAAAGGCAAAAACTGTGGGTGGGTGAGTGAGTGGTCTCTATATGCACGGTGAAAAGTGATGTTTTGAATCAGGAACAAATAACGCAGATGGAAAAGATCACTTCCTGAATCCCATAAAAACAGCAAAGTTAAAAAACAACATTCACCAAATTGCTGTTCATCAAAATGCTGCTGTTGGTGAGGTGTTTCTTCTAATTATTTAAAGTTTTAACTAAGATTATGTGGATCAGACACTGCAGTTTCATTGCTTAGTGCCTTTTAAGCATTGATTACATGTGGCATTTATCAAAGCAAACGCACACTAACTTTGTTGTGTCCTTGGTGTTTTTCTGGCTTATTTGTGTGATTTCTGTTCTCACCCGCTGCCACGGCCGACCACATGACAAAGAACATCCCCACTGCAATCCTCTTCAGAGACGAGGGCAGCAGGCCACGACGCTTCAAGATGGGGTCCACCACTTTGTCTTTCAGGGGGATCAGCAGAAGGATGAGCAAGGCATCAAACATGGTGAGCCAGGCAGTCGGGAAGCGGAACGTCATCTGGGGAGGAGGGATGAGGTAAAACTGAATAAAAAGGCAACAAAGCATGAAAAAGAAAACTGCAGCGGGTACCTATGCACTCCAACACAGTTCAGCTCCTGTGTCAGTGAGCGTGTGTGTGTTATCTACTACGTGTGCTTTGGCCTTGATATTACTTTGGCACCCCCATGTGGTCAAAACTTAAAATAATGAGAAGAAAAAAAACATTTATTCAATTCAAAGTCATAATGAATGTATTATTAATGAACAAATGTCAGATTTGTTGATATTATTACTGTTAAAATAGTCATTATCATTAAAATGTGTCAGCACAATTCTAGATGTATTACCATGAGAGTAATCTATGACAGGAATAATTACACTGAGCAAACAAGACTGGATGACATGTTAATCAGGGGAAAGAAAAAAAAATCCACAGCGAGAATAAAGAGTGTCTACATCTTCAGGCATTATCTCACAGAGAGAGCACGTAGAGAATGAAAACTGCCGGATATGTTTATTTGCAATTCAAATTTCAAGAGCCATCTCAGCTCCTTATGTGTCTCTGGTTTACCACTTCTGATACCATCGTTTATTCTCAAATTGAATTCCCATTTCGGTAAGTTACCGCTGGCGGTCTATGCGCAGCTCCTTAGAGAGTCTTATTCTCCCTTGTTTGCATATTATCTTATTCAAAATTATATAAAACGCGAGGTGACTTTTTTCCTTTGCCTAAGGAAAGCCTACAGTGAATAACAGACGGGCGCACAGGCGAGTCCCGTTCTGTGGTAGGGCAGGTGCATTTTCCACTTCCCAGAATATAGTCACATATGCACTGCATGTATGCATACCCAATCCACATCATTTTACCCAGGGTGGCGTCCAAAAAAGATAATAAACAAGTAAAGAAATAAGAAAATGATTGTAAACTTTGTGTTTTACATCTTCTGTGATGAGCTGACTTTGCTTATACTGTACATGCCACTAAAATGAAGTCAGGGATCATTAGTTACAACACATTCACTCACTCCATTCATAGATTTTATTATTGTCATAATTATAATTATTCTTATTAGTAGTAGTAGTAGTAGTAGTAGTAGTAGTAGTATGGAACGTGTCCTTGAACAGGATGTATTTTTTTAGCTCGGCCACTGAAAGTAGTCAGGTGAGATGAGGGAGCAAAACACAGAGGCATCTAATCTCACTTCCCTTTTAAGTGTTAAGGCCAGTAAAAGAAAGGTTTAGTTTTGTTTTTAGTCGATACAGGATATGTGGGAAGGAAAGAAAAGCTAATATTTTTCTTAAACTTAATGCCAGACTATTTAAACAATGTTACAAGTCTCAATGAATATTACGGTAAATTGTCATATACTGTATATGGGACAGTTATATAACACTAATACAGGTTGTGTGGTTTACCAGTGTGTTTCACTTCGTATTTCCATGAAGTCAGTACAACGTACCATCTCCTATGGCGTGTCTATTGTAAAAGCAGACCACATGAGCTGTTCATACACGTCCTAGTCTAATCACCCTAAAAATATATGATTTTTGATTTTAAGTAGCAGGGAGAATGAAGTGGAGGCGCTGCATCTGATAAATGCTACCGCAGCCAGGTTGCTAATCTGCAAGGTATTAGTTTGTGAAGTCAGTTCTGATTTAATCCCCGAGGCATTACCAACCTTTACAGCTGCCTCCAGCTGTTGTCTACCATTGTTTCAGTGACCCACTGACTAGTTTAAATCGACTTAATAATTCTATTTGTAGAGCCTAACCTGCCTACAGTTTAGAGCTCTACAAATAGAATTATGTGCGACTAACAAATCACAGATATCACTGTAGGAGCGAGAGCTGAGTTCATTCAATTTAGGGTTAGTTGATTAATGATTAATACAGGATTACTTGTTACAGTGTGATTTGTGACGGCTATGAGAGATTGGGAGCTATGTACTGGAAAATATTTAGCAGTCTGTGGGTGGATGTGTCCATCAGAAGCTGTTCTAGGTTTGGTGTAATAAGGTTTTTTTTCACGTCACATCACGTCTTACTGTTTGAATCAATAGACACACCAGATATTTTTAGGTAACCAAGAATCAGGTACACAGAGTTAGTGTCTCTCCACTTCCGCTTACCTGGTGGGAATCCACAGTTCTGTTCGAGGAAGCATCAGGAATCTTCAGGTGGAGGCTCTGCAGGACATATGTTGTCTGCATCTGCAACACAATAAGATTGAAGTCTCAGTATGAAACAGTTCTCCACTTTAAGAGTCCATCATAAACTTTGATTTAACTAAAAATAGGTTGATCTTACCTGGAAATAAACAGTCCAATATGGGATGAGGGCAAAGAAAACTGGGAGGATTTTCACCAGGGCTTTCACTTCCTCTACTTTCTCTTCAGGAAATTTTCCTCCATAGGTCACTTTGGCACTATCTAGTAGTGTTGGTTTGTTGCTTCACATGGATAAAAAAGATCAAAAAATATTCTTAAAATAATATTTACAACTAAAATGTTACTTTATAGTCTTGAATAAATGTAGAAGGTTTAAGAATAATTTGTAAACGGAAACTAAATCAGCCGTCTTTTCGAACATCTCACAGCTTCTAGGGACAGGAAACAAATGTTATTCTAAAGCCTATAATCCCCATCTCAGGAGAGACTGCCTTGGGCCAATTTAGAATATTTAAGGCCAGTTTTTTCTTAACAGATTATGATACCTTGGCACTCTAGGTACTTCAGAATAACTTTTCACTGCAGTTAATGAAGACGAATGCCTAGACCAGTGGAAAAACATCTACCAACAACACCTGACTTTATATCACTGGATTGGTCATATACCACTAAACGCTACCATAAAAACTAACATCGACACTGCTGAAAAGAGCTTTACCACTGAGACTGATGGAAGCTAATTATTGTGTGTTGTATTTAAGGCATTTTTGCTACTTTCACTGCATAATAATATGGTTTTATTCTATCCAAAATCTGTACTGTAAGTGTATAAGCTGTCTTATAGTGGCACACATATTTTGATATGCTGTTCTCACCGCAGCAAGTTTGGTTCCTTGGGTTTTGGGGAGCAGCAGGCAACGCTCAGGATCTTGAACATGTCTGTGAAGGCACTGCCATCAGCAGGTTTGGTGATGAAGACAGTGCGGCCCAAGAGAAACACCGCAAAAGAGACGCCAAGGCACACTGATGGAATGATGTAGCCAAGCTCGAAACTGAAATTTTGCTGGATGTAGGCCACGCCCCCCAGAGACACGATGGCTCCTAAGTTGATGCACCAGTAGAACCAGTTGAAAAATCTGCGCGTTGCCTCTGGTCCTCTGTCTTTCACCTGTGATTACATATGGAGCACAATGACAAAAAATATTCTTGTGGCATTCAAGGGTATTATTTTAAAGCTGTAAATGAATCTTTATAACGTGCAAGCCATTGTGAAATGAGTTCATACAATGCTGATTAAGCCTATCAGCTGCACACAACTTCCACTATATGTAATTGTGTGTCTGTGGCCATGTTCCAGTGCTCCACACAGAGTCATGCATTTCACATCCTGACTAATGGAGGGAAGGTGGAAGCATAACAGCTACACTAACACAGCAAGATGGCTGCTAACAGTTGGAATGTGGACCTAGAATCAGTAAGCTCT
This sequence comes from Solea senegalensis, assembly GCF_019176455.1. Lineage (NCBI taxonomy): Eukaryota > Metazoa > Chordata > Actinopteri > Pleuronectiformes > Soleidae > Solea > Solea senegalensis. The sequence continues at coordinate 1,467,582 of NC_058025.1, read as the reverse complement.
GCAGGCTCAACCTACTGTAGGAGTGGGGACAGTCTGATGTCACTGCCCACCTCTTTGGTTGAAAATGCCTAGAAACAGCCACAAAAAGTTACCTCCCAATCGTCAGAGTCTTGCCTCGTGCAAGCAGCCTCTGCCTCGCTGCAGTGGGAGAAGGCATGTCTTCTTCACAGCAGTATTTCTGCCACTCACTACAGAAACTCAGCCTGTTTTGACTTGCAGCTGCTTTTTTTTTTTTTAGCTTTAGAGTGTTACTATATGGAGAAACTATCATAAATAAACCTGCAGTGTTTTTGACTCGGCCCAAGAGAAACACGGTGCAGTGTTTTGACTAAAGAAATTACACACTGGAGCGTAAAAAGAAAACAATCTAGCCATCTCTGAGAAAAGATCCTAAACTCCAAACAGTGCTACATCTGTGTCATTAGCTTTGAATATCTATAAAAGAAGACTGTTATCAGCAATTCAATAGGAAATAGCAAATACATCACTATATATAGGCTAGCTTGAGAAAAAAAAACATGATAAGAGAAAAAGAAAGGCAACCTGCAGTGAAAAAGAGGAACCACGATCATAGGCTGAAACTGACAAAGATGTCAAGTGAAAGTAAATAAATGGATAAAATGACAGCAAATGATAATTAAAAGTGAAATATTTCTGCTGACTATGGCTATATGGCACTGGTTTTTAATTTTTTAGTAATAAATTATTAACTATATGTTACTAATCAATTTTCTGTTCATTCTCTATCTTCCCACTGTGGCTTTGAGTATTTTTTTTTACAGAATCTGCTTTGATAGCCTGTGCTGGTAGCTTACCAAAACAGAAATAAATTTAGTTATATGTCTATGCAAGGGCATAATATTATCATCATAATGGCGCCGAGCCATTCCACATTAAGTGATCCCTGTAGAGGAAAAGATGTTATCAGCGTGTGATGAAGTAGATATGTCTTTTATAGTATATGAGCACAAAAGACGCAGCAATAAAGCTACAATTAACTGTTGAGGAGATAATGCCACAACATTCACATACACAGAGCAATGGTGAGCATAATTTCCTATCTGAAGTTGTGCAGTGACAGTTACAATGTCACGTGATGCCCTGAGTTTCCAACAGCTGCACTGTTTTAAAATGATACACATGTATTGTATGTTTGCTTTTTCTGCTCCAGAATTTACTTCTGACACAAGATCAATTAGAGAAAGTGCCCCCTCAGGGCTTTTCTTGTTGTGTCAGTGTTGACCCTCCTTCAAAAACAGAATACACTGGCTCAATTTAACACTGATCATGGCCAGGGGGTGTAGCCCCAGCAAAACCATAACAATATTGTTATTATGATGTTTACCCTGCATATTACTATTGAAGATGCACATTGAACAGTGCAAGATTCGCCCAGCACGGTTGCAATTATTCCCCAAACATAATTAAAATAACAAAAGTAACGTTATATTTGAAAATGCCCAGTTTTCCACAAACAGAGCCAATCATCAGTGCGTTCAGGAAATACATTTGTGGGAACAATCAAATACTTCACCTTCAGCACCTGGGAAAAGTTTTATCAAATGAATTGCATGTTTCTGTAATTATTTTTACGCTCTCTGGCACTGAGCAAACATATTCTATACTGCTGTTTTATGTTGTGTGCTGCTGTGCAATGCTGTTTATTTCTGTGTTCCGCTGCTGTTTTACTCCAATATATAGATTTTTTCTTGATGTTGTAGTTGTACTGTATATATGTTGTGTTTTTGAATATGATCAAAAGAGGCACTGGGAGAAAACCTTATAATGAGCACAGTTGGCTCATGCACTAAGCGTATTCACTCTTCCAATCTGCTTTGAAAGGTTTTACATACTCCTGATACAACTGTTGTGAGAAACAATGATCCCATTGATGGGTGTTCTCATTACTCAACCTTCCAATTAGGTTCTTCTAATTAGGTTCTCTGGATATTCTGACATTATTTTGTCACCAAACTGTTGAATGTGTTGTTTCACTTATAGTTGTTGCATTGCTGCCTTTTTGTTTGCGAACGTATGAGTGACAGAGAACTGCTGGGTTGTCCCTGACCAAATGTTGATGTCCACAGTGTTTGGCCGTGATGATCCAGAGCACGCATGTCTAAGTAAGCATTCATAATGCATGCAACAGAAATCCAATCACATGTTTGTCACTCCTTATGTCACACTGACTGCATTCCCGATCTTACACAGGCCTCATCCAAAAAAAATGTTATTGAGAGCTCTTTATGCTTATGATAAACCCCAAGTATTTTGCTATTTCAGCATTATCTATTAATTCCACAAAGGAGGCTATGCTTTTGGCTATGTTTTGTCTGTGTCTTTGTTTGTCTGTCCGTCTGTATAGTGAACAGCACAAATTTAAAAGGTAAAGGGTGGATTATGGCCAACAAAATAAATGACTACATTTCCAGATTCTTGTTGAGTTGTGACATGGGGGGGAGGGGTGTGTATTTACACTGCGAGAAACTGAGCAGCCTTGGCAAAGGTTTGCACTCTCTAAATGAATACTTTGAGATATAAAAGTAATACTCTTCATACTCTACCTGATCTGCCCCAAATGGAGTGATGTTGGACTTCACAGAACCCACACCTAAAGCAATTAAGAAGAGTCCACTGTAGACCACAGGCCCACAGTATGCAGCACGTACGGGGCAGGTTATGTTGCTCGAAGGAGTACTGTTGGTGCTCAGACACTCAGCAGGTTGCACAGGAAATGCCAGCTCGTCCCCACATAGGTGTATCCTGGTGTCCTCATTTGAAATGAAAGGAAAAAACAACAAACCTGCAAAATATAGGATCAGACTTGCAGCAATTGTCCAGAACTTCCCAAGGTATGCGTCGGCCAACCAGCCTCCAAATGGTGAAATCAGGTAAGTGATTCCCATGAACACCAGAGGTGCCTGACTCGCCTGTGTGCCCTCCCAATAAAAAGGACTGCTATTGAGAAAAAGCACCAGGTTGGATGTGATGCCGTAGAAAGCAATCCTCTCCAATGACTCGGCCAGAAGAATGGCTGCACATGCTAGTCGTCTGCCCTGGAAAACTGATGGCGGTGGAGGTCTGTTCCCGGAAGATTCCAGGAGAGGGGTGCTCTCACTGATATCCCTGTTGTTGGCCATGGTCATCCAACTCAGGCTTGGGTCACTATCAGATTAGTAAGAGCTCGAACCTTAAAACAAAACACAACAGAAAGGGTTGAACAGAAAACGTTGTCAACAGTGTCTTCACACAGTAAACATACATCTGTGGCTCATTCTCAACAGCAATCTCCTCCTCACCCTATCAATTACACGCATTTTTGCGACGTTAACCTAGCCTTCGCCTAGCATAGCTTATTCAAAGTTTGGTTTTACGTTACCTTTAACTATTAAAACACGTCCCAGGGAGAGCGGTTGTCTCCATGAACACAGATGCTAGGTAGCGTTCAAGTATTTACTTTGTCCCGTCTTAAACAACTCTTAACCAAAGGAGAACTGGAAGTCATTATGAAAAAAAATAACAGTCACAGTACTACCGCGTGACACACAGTCAACAAACTGTCACGCTCGCGTTTCCCGGAAGAAGACGTATAAATGTAAGGTGCGCTACGTGCACTGCACTACGAGGCTGCAACCATCCCATCCATATAGTTTAGAAATTTGTTCCGTCCGCGCAGGACACATGAGGACACGATTGTGCCGTTTTTTTATTTCGAATTTTGTTGATAGAGTTTTGTGGAAGTATCCTGTTCTTTATTTTCGACTCTAAAATGGTGGTCTCGAATAAAATAAATAGTGCCCTTGCGGTACGCGTGTTACAGCCACGTGTTTTCAGGGGACGGGTGGACTGTAAACACTGTAGAGCGTGGTGTTTTGACACTAATGTTTTGCAATGATGTAGTTCGCTGCTGGCTTTGCGCTACGTGGTGTAACCATAGACATGGGTGTAGCCATTGCCCGGAATGGGTCCAGGAAGTGTGGTAAGCCGGTTTGGTCAATCGGGGCTCGGCTTGCAGCCTTCTTCTTTCTGGTTTCAGCTAAAGATGCGCATTTCTTAACCGGTTAGCTCGACAGCCCATTATTTGACGGAGATATGAAACTACTATTTCTGGCATGTCTCAGTCCAAACACTGGGAACAACACCACAGCTGAGAGAATCAGGTAATCCACAGTGGAGCTACCAGATCTGTAGCAACACCACTAAAATAGATGTAGTTAAGAATTAAGTGAGGTTATGTAAACTGCTCCAGTTGGCTGTAGCAAATGAGGTGAAGCGTGGCTGAATGGGATATAGGCAGCAAGGCGGGGGAGTAAGAAAGACCACCAAATATACGAAATTATTCATGTCGATTAAAAAATAATCGGTCGTAATGTTGATTAGAAAAAACAAACCGTTAACAGTCGCAATGGGGCTTTCTGTAAGAGGAACGCTTTTCCTGAAAGCTCTTTCCGGCCGGAAGAATGAGGAAGGTGCACCCTTCGAGCCGGTTTGTTTTGCTTTACCCGTGCAGGTTGGTTCCCAGTTTCATGTTGTGAGAGTTGCGGAGCCTCCGTCAGTGTGTAGTGTTCTCTGTTGTGCTTCACTGAGGGTTCTCGGCTATTTTTCATTTGTTGTCAAGTGACACAGGCAGCCACGAACAGAATGGCTGCTCCTCACACTGCACTGCCTTCCTCTGTACATCACATCTCTTAATTTTAGTTCACTCCTTTCCTCTACAGTAAAATAATCTGCTTTTTCCAGATTACCCAGAAACTTTGATACCCTCTAATTTTGCTGAGCATATATAACTCTTGTCCCCCCCAGTCTCAGTGGCAGTTTAATAAGCTATGTCACTGGCTCTGCTAGATGGACAAGCTGTTGATTAGTTTTTCTGCAGCTGATACTCCAGATCATGTTTCCTCCACTGATTCCCTGAGTCTCATTGAATTGGAAGGCTGAGATGACATATTTGGCTCTAGGTCTTCTCAGCCACCTGGTTATGACCCACTGCTTTAAAAAATCTCAATGTTGTTCAACATTTCTGCTCAGCCAGCTTTGCATAAGAATGCAAGAGTCATTGTTAGAGTATTCTCACGCCCTGTGTCCCTAATGGAGCGGACTGTAAAGTCAGATGAACAAGCTCAAATTAAATCTAAAAGAGGCTAATGCATGACCCATTTTATGAGGGTGTCAGAGATCAGAGCATGAGATGAGATTAAGGGAGGAAGTTAATTTAAACCCTCACCAGACAGTTTGAGATGTATGAAGGGAGGCAGTTCAGTGGACCGGTTAGTGTGAAGGGCAGTCATTTTTAAGGAAACGGATGATCACTCTTCACCTCTGTCCACTGAAGACCAGGTACAGTCTGTCAGTGGACAGCAAATCAAGTTGTCCTGAGCTGAAAGCCCCCCCCCCCACCACCACCGGAGCTCAACAGAACCAGGTAGACACACTAATGAAAGCTCTGCAACACACAAAACACAAGGCTAGAACCCAAACTACACAGGTAAAAAATGAGGTGTGCACCATAGCTTTGTGACCTGTGATCCTATACAAGTATATGACCAATTGTTGCACCTTCCATTTTACATTGTGTTGCCCATTACATTAATGTAGTTTGAGTGTTTGCAGCGTAGCTATTTGTTATTCACAGTCAAATGTTTGATTTTTTTTTTCCTGCATCTAGGTCCTACATTGAAGCTGCAGGACACACTTGTGAGCTCAGAGACGCAGCGGAGTTTCAGTCCCCTGCTGAGGTGGCAGATCTAGTGTCTCGGTATCCTCCATTTGATGGTGCACTGGCCATTCATCTGTTTAAAGCAGGCAGACTTCTCTTGGGTAAAACACAAATGCACTGTATGAATCAGGGTCGCTCCAGATATAGAAATTCTCCTTATGCATAGATCCAGAGCATCTTGACGTCTCATTAGTGGACTTAAGATATGGCACATTACATATTCAGTCATGCAAATCAAAGTGTGTGTGTGTGTGTGTGTGTGTAGTCAACAACTGCCTGAAATGAAATATTATTTGTCAGTTTTCACATTAACCTGAAGAAATTATAAATAAGTACTGTAATAAAAAAAATGTCAAGTCAAAATAAAGTATGCCCACATAACAGAAATAGTTCAACTAAAATGACACATTTGAGGAAGAAGATGTGTTAATGAAGTATCTTTTTTCATTTTGGTTACTAAAAAGTCTGTCTTTGTTAAATCTTTGGCTGACAGAACACACCTGAGATTACTTTTTAATGCCGTGATTCTTTAGCCTGTCCTTCTCCCCTCATCTCTTCTTGTGTGTCTCACTCACTGACGTCTGTCTAAATGCTTATTGAAATTCACTGATGCGGCTGAGTGTTGACATGTGAGTTGTAATTTATTGGAATTGCTCTTAATTTCTAGCGCCATAAAGGCTAGAGGAGCTGTACAAGTCAAAATACAAACTATGTCTGCGCCATTTGCTTTTATCAATATAACGCAATGCTTTGACCACTACCTGTTTTACCAATGTTACAACTTCTGTTTCTCATGTGACCTTCACACCAGACGTCCATGTGCCCTTTGGCGTCATCTTTGGAGGAACAGACATAAACGAAGATGTGAAAGTCAAACAGAAGTGTGTGGTTATGGACCAGGTGCTGCTGAAAGCCAGGTGATGCTGCTGCTTAGTTACAAACAGCTCCAGTATGATGATGTTGTTTAATTCTACACCTCATGACTGTATATGAATGGGGATATTGACAGTTTAATAGGCTGTTAGACCTTGTATTTTACTGAAGACAAACAGCATTACAAATAACGTTAATTATGGATATGTCTGTGCACTGGTTGGCTTGACTTTTTGTTGTTTTTGTAAGACAATCCTCATTTTGTTGGTTACTGCTGTCCTCATCCTGCTGTGACAAGGTAACAAACACTAATCAACCCCAAAATTAAAACTAATAACTGGCTCTGTGGTGTATTTGTAAATATCTGAGACCTGCTTTGAAAGACAATTTTAAACCATAATGATACACAGACCTGTTACTGGTTTTAATGCTGTGACTCATGGGTGTATATTTCCCTTTATCATCTTGAACATGTGTCCTAAAGTTGGCAGTGCGGTTCTCCTATTTTATATAAACACTTAATCAGATGTAATATTATTGATGTCCTAAAGTGCTTACAAGATGTTTATGTGTTGTTATTTGTACTGGTTTTATCTACATCATGTTAGACATCCTTTGATTTGGTTCATCGTGTGATTTAGTCGACTCTTACGTGCATATTTTTTCAGTTTACACCTCAAAATTATGTTTAATAGGCGTGAAATGCATACAGTATGTGGCCTATTTACTGTAAACACTGGGGTAGCATTTACTAGTATGTGAATACATACTTATACATATATAATCTCTAAGAATGACTTGACAATTGAAGTTATTATGACATCTTTTCTTCCCTACTTGATCTGTTGCGACGCCTCTGAATCACAATAGCTCGGATATCTGCCTGCATAAAAAAGACTGGATCCTTGATGCTGAACACATGCAAGCTAACCCCAGCTGTGCAGGCTGTGTGTTCTCTCCTCCCCTAGTTAAACGCCGTTGCGTTAGTATGCAGATGGACTCGTCGTCCCGGGCCCGGACGTCACATGCCCGCGTCTCTGTTATCATCGTGATGAAATGTGGCGGTAAAGCATCAATCTAGTGAATCTAAAGGGGATGATTGTCTTCTGGGAGAATGAGGGATATCAAGACTTCAAACATTCTGAATCCATGCACCTCCCGCTGTTCGTGTCGCCTCTCACAAACCTTAATCATTAGATTCAGTCACTACTCTGAGCCCATTGGCCCATTTATGAATGCACACTTACACAGAGTGCAGTGCAAATTAACATTTCCCCACTGTTCTTTGCTCCACTTTACCTTTGTTTTACTCTCTGTGTTTTGTATTCATCCTTAAGTCCTTTGTCTTCAATCCACATGCAGATTGCATATTCAGTTTTGAGAATTGTGCGTGTATTTGATGATTTTTTTTCCCCCTACGATTGTTGACAAAACTGTCACCTGTCACCTCCTGCCAGTGATGATAATTCCTACTTTTCGAAAGTACCCTTTTCCGTGACTGAAAATAGTGTTTTTGTGTTCGTCAGGTTCGCTGTGGCATTTACCAACACTCTGAAAGAAGAGGCAGAGTTATACTTGGTAGGATTCTTCTCTTTTGTATTGCAATACACCAACTTATATTGTTTATGCGCTGTGCTTGTATGTGAAAAGGTGTGTCCCGTGTTTCAAATGGGTTTGACGTCCTGCAGTGCTGCACCCCCTCCTACTAATTAACTGACTGTCTCAAATAACATTTTAATAGATGTAAAACTTTGAACTATTTACTACAAGTATGAAAAAAACGTGAGAGTGAGAGCAAAAGTTTTATTTGCGTTTTTTATGGCACATTAACAAACAGCAGGGGGCCGACAGCGTCAATAAATACAACAGAAGGATTGTTACTATACAAACACAATATCTAGCCTTGTTTTTAATAGACGGGCATTAAAACAATATTACTGTGCCTTATTTTCTGATTAGATTCCAGCCGTAGGCGCTAGATTGAGGCAAGTGGCACACTTTATCTCTGCCATTTAGTGCTGACAGCAGGCAGACAAGACTGGCACTGAGAGGCATCGCTATGCTTTTTTATTGTGACAGAAAATACACATGGGGATGGATCTAGTCTGATAACAGCCAGTAAATTTCCTCTCCGTCCGCCAGCGATTTGTTTTGCATCATCGTCTTCGTAACCGCTGTTCCTGACTCTTTCAGAGTTTGGTTTTTAAAATGTTTGCAGCACAAGGAGAAAGACACAGCAAGATATAATCAAGTGTAATTTATACAGAAGTGCTGCCAGTAATTACTGATTGATTTAAAACACTTACTTCTATTCTAGTCTGAAATTACCAATGTGTGTGTGTTTTTTTTTCCCTTTGAAGCTGTCCCAGAGCAGTAAAATCTATGTCCAACCCCAAGGTAAGCCCTGCAGGATGAATATCCTCACCTGATATTGTGCATCCCTGACTCACTATTGAAGTGTTACATTAATCAGCTTTGACATGTTTTTTGCTCTGTGATCACACGGTCTACAGCGCTGAGTTGCATTTGCACTTGTCGCTGGCTGTTGCTCCATGCAGAATGATCCAAATCACTCTTCCATGTTTGTTTTCCCACCACTAGCCTTGGCTGGGGAAAAAAGTTGTCCCTTCATACATTAGAGGAGAGACCTGAGCTCAGGTCTCTCAGGACACTGAATGCTTGTTTTTTTTTTTATATATGCCTGTCACTCGATAATGACCACACAAAATTATATGTACTTCCAGTGGTGTGCACAGACTTTTTGAAGGGCAGGGGCGAAAAGGGGCGCACATGCCATGCAGAAGGCAGTTTTTACATGTTTTAACCAGCCATGGGGGCAGTTTAGTGTGTTTTGCCAACCAAGAAGGCACTTTAGCACATGTTTTGTCTCCAAAGAAGGCACTTTAATATGCGTTTTGCCACCCAAGAGGGCAGTTTAACATGTTTTAACCAGCCATGGGGGCAGTTTAGTGTGTTTTGCCAACCAAGAGGGCACTTAAGCAGCTTTTTGCCACCCAAGAGGGCACTTTAGCACGTGTTTTCACTTTAGCATGTGTTTTGCCAACCAAGAAGAGCACTTTTGCCTCCCAAGAGGCAGTTTTACATGTTTTGTCTCCAAAGAAGCGCGGATTTTTCATGTTTTAACCAGTCATGGGGGCAGTTTAGTGTGTTTTGCCAACCAAGAAGGCACTTTAGCACATGTTTTGTCTCCAAATAAGGCACTTTAGCATGCGTTTTGCCACCCAAGAGGGCAGTTTAACATGTTTTAACCAGCCATGGGGGCAGTTTAGTGTGTTTTGCCAACCAAGAGGGCACTTAAGCACGCTTTTTGCCACCCAAGAGGGCACTTTAGCACATGTTTTGTCTCCAAAGAAGGCACTTTAGCACATGTTTTGCCACCAAGAGGGCACTTTGCACATTTTTACCAAGAGGGCAGTTGTATTTTACTAACCTGGAGGGCACTTTAGCACGTGTTTTGCCAACCAAGAAGGAACTTTAGCACGCTTTTTGGCTCCCAAGAGGGCACTTAGCACACCCCGTGCACACCACTGTGTACATCTATATTGTATGTACCTAATATCCAAAAAATATATCTTTGATGTATAAGTTTAATAGCTTATTGAGCACTTTTTATATTTGTCTGCATTTGTTCTAAAGGTATCCAGACAAAAGTGGCTGAAAAATTCTGCTGGACTGAATTCTTGAAGAGCTCAGGTACTGCTACTCTTTAATGGTTGTCCTTTCAGTGGTTGTCTAGACAACGTGTGACTTGATATTTACCAGACCTTACCATGGCAGTTTTCAGGTTAATTTATTTAGTAGAAAAATGTGTCCTGAGGATGCAGAGTAAACGAAACTGATTCTTTCAATCCTTTTTTTTTTTGTTGGCTTACCGTCCCTTGAATAGCAAGACTGATTGTTATTATTGTCTTTTTTATGATATGTGGGACATATTCTACTTTAGCTTGGAAAAAGCATGTTTGGTGCAAGGAACATTTATAAACTTGACACAGCTTATTATTAAGACTATGTCTCAAACACAAAACCTAACCCAGGGACATGTGCTGGACTGTATGCTTGTGCAATAAAATGCAGACGTTTGCACAGTGAAAATAAATATCCTTGTAAAATCGGGTTTCTGGTTTAGATGAGACTCCATTGGTACCTGTTTGCTACACTGCACCTGTTTGCAATATTAGCATAAAAGCCTTCAACCATATTCTAGGCTGCACACTTCCTATCGGGTCCTTATCTTCTCTCCATCTTCTCCACCCCAGAAAAGTACCAAACAGTGCATACATTTAATCTTCAGCGGTGGCTGCATCAGTGTGTTGATGAGGGAGTTTTCATCATTTTTCCCTTCCCCCCTGCAGTTTTCAACTTTGCGTATAGCTCAGTAAATAATATGCAAAGTTCCTCTGAGCCAACGCTTCACAACAACCTGGACTTCAAAATGTAAATGTCCAGCTGAGGTTTATTAGTAGACACGCAGCGCAGTGTTGGCTTCAGAGAGGAAAAGGTGATTAATAGCCCTCCAGCCCGGGACCATTTGTCACAACCAGTGTGAGAAATACTAATTGCCCACACTCACATTTTCCACTTTTTACATGTGAAATAGGAATGACTTGTATTGTGTTTTTGATCCGACTGAATCAGAGAGCTCCAGACATTGTTCCACCTTCTGCATGCATCCTGTTTAAAGTGATCCTTTGCTGTAAATGTGAATTAGATGCATTGTTAAGAAAAACCTCCACTCATTTTACCACTGCAGAGGTTTAGAGGGCACATTTGTTGGCTGTTGGATGTGTTTGGACTGTGTACTTGCTGTATAAAGGACAAGTTAATGTCGCCTCAAGCCAGAGAACTATAACTTGATGATGCTGGCTCTCTGCTTTCTAAAAGATCAGACTTTTTCTTTTTTTTTACCCCCACAACTTTGCTTTTTCACCCTCGGCAGTCAATCTCAGTATCATTATATTAAAGTTGTCCTCAAGCAAAACATCATAGTCTGACAGAAGTGACTACCACAGCAACCTGTATTCTCCCCCCCACCACCACCACCTCTCATCCTACTTTTATCTTCACACACGCTCCCAGCACAGCAGGGGGCACTGTCCCATGTGTGTGCTCCCTCCTCCTTTTTATCTTGTGTGACATTAATTAATCACTAAATAATTAAATGTATGGTAGAGTATGAGTTAGACACACAAGGCAATAGATCATCCAACAGCAAACATTGCAGAAGCAGAGCAACCCCCCACCTGATTGAAGATACATGCCTTATACTGTGTTTGTGTCATTATCCTTTGGGTGTCATCATGCTCTGGCATCCAGAGGCTGTCGGTCCATGAAAGGCAGTAAGTGTTTGTTGTGTGTGACTCCTGCTGACCGACCTGCTGCCCTGTGAGGAGCTGTTCATGAAATACACGATATAAAGTTCAGCAATGCTTTGAATTGCTGGAATATTGGGTTGGAAATAGCGGGCGTGGGGGTTTAAATTGAATAAATGACACAAAAAACGAGTTAAAATCACTTATTAATGAGCAAATGTTGGGAAAAGGTGAAAAATAAAATACCACTTACCAGCTCATAGTCATACTTGAACACTACCATGTGCGCCTTAGTCATTATATCACCACAATGAGGTTTTAGACTTTAGAATTTTCAAAAACAAAACTTTTTGTTGTTGTTGTTGTTGTTATTCAGCCTGTTTGAGTTTTGTGAACAGAAACAATGTAACAATATTTGCATGCTGCATCTCTCATCTGAAAACAGGCTCTGTCAAGCAATACTATCAGACCTGACCGAGGGAGCGTTTGTGTGTATACAGCGGCGGTAGAATTAACTTCTGAAACCTTTCGTGGGCGTTTCTGTGTGTTTTCAGTCCCGCCTGTTTCTTGCCATCTCCTTTTTACTAGAGCAATGTTGCTGTTGCCTCCATCTGTTGTGACGTGAATCAGAATGTGACATGAGAGCTAATCGCCGCTATACTACGAAAGAGAGTCGATCAGCATCGTGTGAACCCATTTGACAATTGTTTGAATGTGTCAGGCATTTGTTTATGTTTAAAAGTGAACGCACTACAGCTTTAAATCTGTCAATCACTTTATTGGAACATGTTCAAAAACATATAAAATTCTTCCTCTACAGGTTAAAGTGTCACATATTTAGTGTGACGTACCCTCACACTCGAAGCACGATCCTGACTCTCTTAAACCGGGAGTGGAACCATAATTAATGTTATGGGTAAAACATGTGTTTGTCCTGATTTTGGTGCATTTTGAATTAAACATGTTAAAAATGTAACACAATGAAAAGTACATATGCACTTTTTGGAGGTGGAGATAATGAAACCGTATCGTGCACAAACTACCCTCTATCGAGTCTCGCTTGTGTAATTGAGTTAGTGAGCGTGCTAGTTTCTTAGTTGAGGTCTTTGTCTCATGTTGTTGTGACTGTTTTGTCAACAACCTGCAGCCACACAACAGATTAAAAGGAGTCGTTGCAGTAGATACATGTCCCCCCCCATCCACGCACACATGCAATGCTGATTAAAGCATTTGTGGATTTTCTTTGAATGTACTTCTCAACTCAAAGGCAAATGAACAAAGATGTGTTAACGCACTCACACAATAGCACCGAGAGATAGAGAGAGAAAAGACACCACTGTTGATTTGTACAATTAATTCTTCTCCCATGAGAGAAGATGAATTGCGAATCGGATCCAAAGCCTTTGCTTCTTTGAATTTCTTGTTTATTTTGACAGGTCTGCGCTCTTGTATGTTTCCTGTCATGCCGCATTTTGTTCCGCGGTATTAACGGGTGTTTACCTCAGCTGGTGCGATTTCCCGTCCTGCAAATCAGTGCGAGGAAGTTTGATGCGTCGCAGTCAGCTCCTGGATCAGTGTCAGAGCCCAGACTCCATGTTGTCATTTTAAGATTCACTTAAATAGCACGGATAGAGCTGCTTCAGCCCTCTGATCTGGACTTATCAAGCCGCAGGGGCAAGCATGTGTTAGTGTTCATAATTTTATAGTTTAAAATACAATGATATTATTGTCACAATGGTTTGATTCTTCTTTATTTTGAAACCTAATCTTACCCGGATATACTGTCTTTTGTAATTTATCCCTTTAGCTCAATGACAAGCATATATGTCAGAGATCACAAATGTTTTACTCTTTAATGTTAAGATATCTTATACTTGTTGCATTAAATAAACGTCTCTGTGTGACATTTACACCAAAGTCACTTAAAATCACATCAAAGAGTTGTAAAAAATATGTTAATTTATGCTGTAAATGGTATTTTTAGTCACATTTTGTCCACTTGTAAATCATTTTGGAATATGTGTGTTATCTTAACTGTTTGCGATGGCAGTCCCCAGATCTTAACAAGTCTGTGATGGATTGCCATGAAATTGTTTTGCAGAAATTCAGCTCCAAGCACCACTGTGCCCGAGTATAAGCTCACAGTGCTGATTGCATGACTATTAATCTCCACGTTGGTGCAGGTTTACATTGCGGTTACCCGTGTTGAGGGTAAAAATGCTCCGCTCCATTAGGCAGTTACAAACACAACTCAGTCCACTGCTCTTTCACACTGATCATCCATACATTCAAAACAAATGATCTGATATAATATTGAGGCTGTGCTTATCCATACTTGTATACGTTCAACTGTTGGGTAGCGAGTGGGCAAAGTACAACACAATATTCCATCATGATATCAAAATAAAGATATATGTGATGATATTTCACATATTTCAAAGTAAAAGTCTTTGTACTGATATGGAATGATGCATACGTCGCAATAAAAACGTGAGTGAGGATGCAAATGAAGTGAAATGATGCTCAGTGTCTGTAGAGCGTTCCCTCAATTAACTGCAAACGCAGACCAACTATCTCAGTTCCCGCTGCTGCATCGTCACATTAAGAGCTTTTAACTATTCAAACACGGTGTGGACTCTCCTACATGTATGTTTATAAAGTATGGTACAGCGTTTGTTTTCCTGTACGTATGTTGTCATTGGGATTTTTAAAAAAGTGTATTTCTATAAATAAATTAAATGACTTAAGTCGGAGATTGACACTCACAGTGTGTGCTAGTGCAGGGTATTTTTGTTAAGTAAGGTGCGGTACCAGTGGGCAGAGACCTCGGTTGTGTCGCAGCCAGCGTCAGACTAATCTGCAGATTGATTCTGAAAGTTGGACGGTCTGCGAAAAGAGACGTCGAGTGTCCCTGCCTCTCAAATCATGTGAAGTTCTCCCAAAATGTTTGACGTTGTAAGCATGATGCTGCGCCATCTCATTTTAATCTGGGGCCACTGGGCGAGCCGATGCTCTGGCTCTGTAGTTATGATGCTGTATTACACATTATTACTGATTAGGAGGCAACCTTCCAATGTTTTCTGCAGTCTATTGCCCTCTTGAGTGTTACAACTCTGATCAGAGAATTGTGGGCGCACATTACTCACCGCTGTCTTGTTTTCCCCGTGACCTTGGGTGATGTATTGCTTTCATTATATGCTGATGTACTTGGAATGTTCATTATGCAGTGTTTTGATATTGTGGCACTGTCTTTCTGTGTCTGGCTGGCTTCTCTCCAGGTGTAAGTAGTGAGCATGTCGACGAGCTGCGCGTCTTCTTGTTGGTCTGTGGCCTCAGAAGAGTCAAGGATCCCCTTTATTTGGTGAAGGTATTTTCAGGTATGCCATCTACTTTACATACCGTGTAAAGTACCGTCTACATGTACATGTATATGTATATATATATATACACACACATGTGTATATATGTATGTGTGTATATATATATATATATGTATATATACATATATACACACACATATTTGTATATATGTATGTGTGTGTATATATATATATATGTATATGTATATATGGTTTTGGTTTGGATAGATTTTTTCTCTCAATAAATGAAATCATTATTTATTATAAAACTGCATTTATGTATTTACTCAGGTTATCTGTCTAAGGCAAAAACAGAACACATCTGTAAGGGTGCAAGCAGAGCAGCCCAAAAAAAGGAAGTGGTGTTTCTGCAGTGGCTCCTCATGGTAGAGGCGGGGGCGATGTCTTTATGACTTAGGAATGAAGTTAGATCTCTGTGGTTGAGTTTCAGCGAATTGAAAATGCATGTGAAAGACCAATGAGATTCTTCTGAGGGCTCATATTGGTGCTACAGACATTCTATCTCATTTCTATATGGTGTTTCTTCTTATAATGGCCACTGTAACATGACAGACTTGTACTTTACTGCACACCAATGTCAGATGGTTATGGTTAAAAAGTATAACATGGTCGGATGTGCAAGTGTAAGCTGTAGACTGCTTTGTAAAGAAAAAATCCTTTTCTTTTTGTGTTTTTTAGAGTTGCATTATGAGAATCCACAGAATGTGCTGGTCATTATTGGACCAAAGGTACGTACACACACAGTCTTTCCCTTGCCACGCATCTCTCTTTGTGTAATGACTCGGTGAACCCGCTGAAATTACCTAGAAACCTCCCGTGAGAATGCAGACGGCCTCTAATTGGATGTAGCGCAGACACTGGCTTTAGCTGTTTAGCTGGAATTAACAGCCGTTGCTGGAAGGAAATGGAAATCTTCTGCAAACAGGGCACGGGGCAGCAGCAGAAGTAGAGTTTTGTCTTACTGACTGACTTGCTGACTGACTTGCTGATTAGCACACATTTGACCAGTGACCTGTATAGAGCTACCTCGTTTGTCACACATGGATGGGCGTACATCTGTGCTTGTGTGAAGCAAACCGTCACGTGTGTGTCACATACAAGCTACTTCAGTCAAATAAAACCAAGTGAAATCTGCTTTAATTTCTGATATCCATGACTCAACCTTAAAGGAATACTTCACCGATTAGCATTTAGCTTTGTATTACTAGAATAGGGGTAGTATTTTTGAAAAAGTGTGCTTCCCAACCTCAGTTTCCCCTGAGTCGAGAAATATCTTAATTCTTTTCTTTGTTACGTGCTCACTAGTGACACTCGGTCCTGTTAGCGTAACTGTTAGCAAAGATGGCGGACACTGTTTACATTCTGGGAACGAGGTCCCATCTTTGCTAACAGTTACGCTAACAGGATTGTGCTTCCCAACCTCAGTTTTCCCTGAGTCGAGAAATATCTTAATTCTTTTCTTTGTTACGTGCTCACTAGTGACACTCAGTCCTGTTAGCGTAACTGTTAGCAAAGATGGCGGACACTGTTTACATTCTGGGAACGAGGTCCCATCTTTGCTAAAAGTTACGCTAACAGGATTGTGCTTCCCAACCTCAGTTTGCCCTGAGTCGAGAAATATCTTCCTTATTTTTTTTTGTTATGTGCCCACCAGTGACACTTGGTCCTGCTAGCGTACAGGACCAAGGGAAACTGAGGTTGGGAAGCACAATCTTGTTAGCGTAACTGTTAGCAAAGATGGCGGACACTGTTTACATTCTGGGAACGAGGTCCCGTCCCTCTAAAAAGTGCAGAATTAGCTTTGCAGATTCAGGGATCGGATCGAGTGTCACTGGTGGGCACGTAACAAAGAAAAGTCAGGGGGGAACTGAGGTTGGGAAGCACAATTTCTCAAAAATACTAGCCCTATTCCAGTAATACAAAGTGAAGTAATCCTCTAACATTTGCTGCAGCTGTAACTGAATGCTCTTGTACGCTGTTCTGCAGAAGAAAGTCATTCCGTCCAACAGCAGCCACGTCCCCGCTCTTATTACCTCCCGTTCTTTTTCCCCTCGATTTCATTACCAATGCCCCGTTCGCTGATTTCTCTCTGTATTCGTCTTCTCTTGCCCTCGACTTTGATGTGACATCAATGTACAGTACTTTAGTGTAACTTCAAACAGCGGCGTCAGACAAAAGGTATGTTCTGCTTTAATTTTGTTCAAAAACAACTCAATTAGTCGTGGCCGGGGGCTTGTACGCTGTCTTACTGCCGCCGCCGTACTTTGTTGTCGTTTGAATGAAATGGTTCAGTGGGAGCAGAGACGTGCGCTTCATCTTGACGCCCCTGAATCACGGTGCGAGCGTGTTTGTTTGTTTTTTGCTGGGAAAATAAAAAAAGCAATTTAATAATAAACATGTATTATTTCTATGTTTCGATAAAATGTAAAAATACAAACGGATGTTGGAAGATTGGAAGACGCATTGGGCTTTGTTGAGGTTGTTATGTTATAAGAAACAGTCTAGTGGGACTGTATCTGCCATTAGGCAGAAAAATCCGGTCAGGTTTCGAGCGGTACTCTCACTACTGTCTAACTGGGCTTTATCAAGAACCGCTAGTGTATTTTCTATACACATAACATAACCAGAACCTTTAAGAGCTTATTGTGGAAGTGTGGTGATGGATCTGTAGCAGGTACATTTGCATGACACAACAAAATCAAAACAGGATTTGGAAGTGCCATTATGGAAAGATATGACAGACTTATTGTGACAAACCAAACCACTGGTGTAAGTTCCACCTTCCTCTTATGATTAAAAGTTCTACCTATCAGTTTGCTGTTGACTCATCCAGGGACAGTGCAGAAACTGTGCTTAAATCATGTCTGTCTGTTCATGCAGCTTTTATCATGATCTATCCCACGTCTGTTAAATCTCAGATTACACCTCGAGTTGAGATTCTTTGATTTAACTCAGATTCAATTTAGAAATTCCATGAGCTATAAAATGACAGAGGAAAAAAACAACAACATAAGAAGCCTGCTTGGCGGCGTCTTTGACCTAAATTGCTATGCTTTGACTTTTCCGTGGGCAGGCTAATGCCAAACGCAAATCCCACACTGCAATTAATCAGATTGGCCACCCACCACACGCTGACCCCAATCTCTGAAAATACAGGATTTCCAAAGAATATAAATTATTAATTTTGCATTATTGTTTTATTTTATCCTTAGAAAAAAAGAGAGCATTCAGCTAAGGGGTATCTCTTGTTTTGTTTGTTTGTTTTAAAACTTCACCTCTTTCAGATGGATCCTGCATTTACTGTTGAAGTGGAAGCTGTAGTTAAAAGGTAAAGCCTTTGTTTTTGTTCTCTTTAATTGTCTTAATCTCTACCATGTTGCATAAAAACAAAAGTAAGGTCCAATTACTGAGGTCCTGCTCTTTGTAGTTATCCTGTGAGGTAGAAGGAACATAAGGTGAGCAGAATACAAATCTGAGAAGAGCATCAAGATCCTTTTTCTCTCTAGTCCCGGCCGATCTTTCTGTTTTTTCACTTAAACTAAGACCTTGCAGCGAGGATGTGCCCCCTCCACTCAGGACGCTACCTGGACACTGTGTCCCTGCTCCACAGGCACATGTGGTCATGTTTTCTGACCTGAGCTTGTCACTTCTGCTCGCCATTATTCATGCCTCTGTGAAGCCCTGAGTCATGCCCAACTGAGCCCTGTCACTGCCTCTGCAGCACAGCAGGGGTCTTCTTGGCCCGGGAGAGGAGCCAACAGGAGCTCCATGCTGCCATGAAAAGGTGCTTCGCGATTGTCAACAGCTCTGCGTCAGAGGGCATGTCAGCGACCATCTTAGAGGTGAATATATGCAGTAATCCAACCGCTTGTTGCTCCTTCGTTGTTGTACACGATACTATTCCGTGCACTTCATATGTGAATATTTGCAGGAGCCCTTATCTCAGTTTTCTGCTTAGCTACAATGTTATCTGACCGACGACTTCAGGAACAATTACCCAAATTAATTACTCGACTCGAAGCTTCTCAGAAACCCGCAAAATCCACTTAATCTCGTCTAAACACTGACGATTAAGACGATTCACAGTAGGCTTAAAGTCTGATTAGGATGTTAACGTGTTTGTCTCGGCAACCTGCTGAAGTGGATACAGATTGTTAATTCTTAAAGGGAACTCAAGCCCTGGGGAGCATAATAGTCAGGCTGTATGATTTCCAAGCTGCTTAAATGCTTCTCTTTTTTGGATACAGATTTAAGGCGTATGTCACTTTTCTCTGGCTTAATAACTCTCAGTCTGCTTCAACGTGGTCTGCTCCAATAGGCCATGGATCTTGAGGTGCCTGTCCTGGCCAGGGATATTCCGGGGAATTCAGCGGTGGTGCAGCACGAGTTCAATGGCCTGCTGTTCTCTTCACCTCAGGTATGGAGGGACAGTCGCTGACCAGGTCGCCATATGGTATAAGCCCTGTTAAGCTGTGTTAATGGACTGCACAGAGAATGTAGTGCATATACACTGTGGGCAAAGTCTACTTTGTTTTTCCTCTGCCTTTATTTCGATTTCGATTTTGCTGCAACATTTTAAGAAAGGAAACTTATATTGTTGTGTTATTCCATAAGTAGATAAAATATCACAGCTGTTTGGTTTGTAGATTACAATCAGGGAAGCAGGGAGTAAGAGACGGGGGCCCCTATGGGATGTCTTCATTCGGATATGTAATGAGGTTTCATGCAAAGAGAGGATAACACTGGGATCAGGCCAGCTGACATCTGAGAGCTTGAGCGTGGTGTTGTCATCTCACCGTGATGTTGCTGTAACAGTGGAGATAAATCCTCTTCTCTGGGGGTGTGTGTGTGTGTGTGGGGCGCGAGACGTCACATGCACTCAGCTGATCTGCCAGGAAGAAGCTTTCACAGATGGTTACAGCAACTTGGGCTGGATAAACCATGACCTCAGCCAGGACTGTTGGGCAACTGGCACTAGTCTTTCAGCCCAAAAAATTCATTTCTTTTTTGCATGTTTTAAGTGGATGTCTTATTTGTGATGGCTAGTATTTCCAACGTTTGAGTTGTGGTTGTAATTGCATGAGGATACATATAAACATACAAGAGGAATGGCCTTAAAAAGAAATCAGAGTAAAGAAATGAGAAACAGGATTAAGATTTTCATAAATTGATTAATCTTTCGATTATTTTCTCGATTAATCGTAAAATATCAGAAAACCTTAAAAGAAATGTTGAAATGATGATGTTCTCAAATGTCTTGTTTTGTCCACAAACCAAAATTTTGTTGTTAACCAGAGCAAAGAAATGAAGAAAATACTCACGGAAATCTTGTTTTAATCATGAAAAAAAGCTTCAAACTGATTAATTGATTATCAAAATAGTAATCGATTGATTTTTTTCAGCAAATTCTGCATGCAGTAGTTGTTTTTATTATATATTCTTTTTTATATTTTTTTTCCTTCAGAAGCAAATGAAAGGTAGCAGCTATGAGATAGACTATAATGTCAACTGGACGGTCGTATCTGAATCTGGACGAAGAAAAAGGTTCTTCTTTTGGCCACTGAAGTATTTACTCATCAGTGTTCTGGCTTTCAATGGAGTTTTGTTGCCTTGAATTATCTTTTATGATTTAAAAAAATCCCAACACGTTTAGGCAACTTCAGTGAAAAGCTTCAAACGGCATCTGGCAGTATAACACGACTCATTTTTGCTCTGATTCTGGGCAGGAATTTGTCCGTCAGTCTCAGAGGCTTTGGTCAGACCTTGAGCTGAGGGAGAAAGTGGTCCGCAATGGAAAACGTTACGTGGAAGAACATCACAGCGTGAAGCGGGAGAGAGAAACCTATCAGCGACTGGTGGACATTCTGCTCTGAGGTGACCACATTCAGCTTCTCTCTACTCTCTCAGGAACTTTAGTGAAAGGGAAACATGCACGCAGTTTAAATGTATAACCACAATTCAGGCTAACAAAAGTAATCCTATTTTTCTACACTGTGCTGCAACAAAAACACTTTGAGCCAAAGACCCAGAATAGTAATGGTTGTTTGTATTGTTAATATATTTTATTTACTCCATTTGAAATTGATAATGCACTGTTATTTATGGTGTAGTATAAATGTCGGACATTTTTTCCCGATTTCTTTTTAATAAAAGTGTCTTAACAACTCCACGGGTTGTTTTTAACTGGTTGGTGATGTGAAAATACATCCTTGTTATTAAATTATTATCCCGTTTAAACAAAAATGACATTTGTGATCCTGTAGTACTTTTGAATCTTGATCTTTTCTTGGCTAATTTACTCCAATGTTGCCTGTTCCTCCAGTCTCTGCTATGACATTCATCATTTATAATGTTCAATGTTTCAATTTGCTCCTATAATTTGACTATAGGTTGATTTTTGATCGCTTTCATGGGCTGGTTGGAAAAAAAGTGAACGTTTACCGACATATTTTGCACTCTTTTTGTCACAATGTTGAAGCGTTATGAACTGCACATCATAAACAGAGGTCAAATGCCTCAATCAACCGAAAGACGACGTTTAAAATCCTTGTTTTAATGAAAAAATGTCAAAGGAAAATTATCAACTCAAATTTACATAGAAAATGGTTATTGTAAAATAGAAAACACCAATTTCAGCGAGCATTATGTTTTAATTAAAGCCACATTTTTGGTGAAATCTATAACTGTTGACTGAGTTTTTGTATTGTAATTTGTTAATCCGTTTATTGTGTCGGTAATTCAGGATATCCACATGCAGTCTTAAAAATTTGGTGGCTTTTAACATTGTGTAAATGATGTGTAGCGTCAGAATTATTACCCCACACATCCACTCTCCAGTATTAACAATAATATACAGTACATGTACATGTAAAAGGCCTTGACGGGTAATGAAATGTAGACGAGGACATATTCCAAGATCACAAGTTCTTCACAGTTGCTGGAAATGACAAAGGCATTGAGGTGATCAAAGCCACATTTTCTGTACATGTATTATAACTGGTCCCCAGGTTGTGTGACGGGCACTTGGGGATCCTCCTCAAAGCTGTCTTCTTTCCCGACCCAGTGGATTCCATGGCCGTTCTCCCTGGGCAGGGAGTGCGGCGAATGCTGGCGTTCCAGTGTGGAGAAGGTGGTGAACTGTACTCTCTTCCTCTTGCTGGTGGGCGAGTGGAGGGACTCGCTGTGCATAGGTTTGCTCCTGTGGGAGCCCACACAACCGATCGGAGAGTCTGTGACCGAGGCCAAGCAACTTGGCCTCCTGGGCAAAGTGGTGATCCTATCGGGCCCTATGTCTATCACGGTGGTCGTAGTGTGGGTGTCCTGCTGCACGGGGCTGCCTGGCACGCTCATCACCAGCTCGGCATCCGTGCCAAGCCATACCCAGTCGTGTCTGTGACCTGTGGGCTCGTGGCCGTGAGTGGGAGGCTTCTTATGACTGAACTTGACAACATGAGATATACAGTTTACCAGAAACACCAGGATTGCCAGGCAAAAGACACCCAAGAGAGCATACATGCCAATCTCCAGGTCTGTGAGAGGCCTGTTGGCTAACATTTCTTCACCGCCAATTTCGACCTCTGTTGTTTCCTGCCCGGGTTCCTGCACCTTGGTGGGGAAGTTGTAGTTCACCAGATTCCCAGGTGCCTTTACAGTGCTTGTGAAGCTAACGCTGCTCATGTCTTCCACTATCATGTTGTCTGAACCATATACTTTGCTGTTGTCCCGGCTCAGTATGCTGACGTTGACTACGGTGGCGGGACTGCCGGGGTTTCCTGAACTGCTGGTCCTGCCCACTCCTCCAAGGCTGCCACTGGTTATGAACGTCCGCTCAATAGATTTGATGGTAGTTGTGATCTTTTGCATGGTTTTCTCTTTTCCTGAGGCAGCATTGTCCTTTCTGCTAACAGAGCTACCGTCAAAGCCCGGCCGCCCACTATTCACCTGAAATTTGATCTTGAGGGTGCCGTTGCCCACAGCCACGGTGCTTTTGCGTTTGGATTTCTGGCAAACTTCACAAATGGACATCTCTAGTCTCACCAGAACGCCCTCCCCCTCGCCCTCTGCCACCACCACCGGAGGTGGACCCTGCACCGACACCACCCCCTGGTCTAGAGATGTCACCGTCACTCTGTAAGAAGCAGGATCATACGTATCTAGAGGCGTCTGGCTGCCGTCACTGAACTGTACCCAGGCACTGACCAAAGCTTCCTGTGAGAGCAGAAATGTGCAGAAATTGTAGCAGTGCTTTGACTCTGATCTAAATGACCTTTCAATCGTAAATGGATGAAGACCGTTACCTGCTTGGGGCTCTGTAGAACCTCTTGTGTGGTCGTGGTAGCCAAGATGGCCCTGCCGCTTGCAGGACTGAGCTGTAGCGTCATGGAGAGGCCTGTAACCAGCTGGACCCCTAACTCCGTGATGGTCACTTTGTCATCCACGACTTTGATGGTTGTCTTGGCCAAAATGGCATCAGACAGTGGAGAAAACACCTGGGAATGCAACACACAGTATGTCATTAAGTCGTAGCTGTCACATACGGTGTAGTGTACAAATTTGGTTGAACGGGGTTAAGGTCAGGAGTCGTCGAAACATGTCTTTATAGTCCGTGCTTTGTGCACTGGGCCAATCACGGCCTCCGTGAGATTGTGTACAGTTTCATAATGTGTTATTTATGGCCAAGGGACAAAGTGAGACAGAAAATTGTCCCCATTGGCTCAGCTGCTAAGGAGTTTCACAACCAAGCCGCGACAGACAGATTCATGCATTCATTTCCTAATATGTTATCACATAATCTGACTCCAGATGTGAAAGAAAGGCAGAACTAAATGAAATTATTATAAAACAGTGCATTTCTATGTAACTTTAACTGTTGAAAAAAAGGTCTGACGGGACCATTGGCCCCCTGGGAATCTTCACATTATCAAATTTGGTCCTCCTTAAAAAAAAAAAGGAGTAAAAAAAACTAGTACCACCCCTGGTACTAGTGTATACCTTCATTTTGGCTTGTAAAATGTGGTAATATAAAATTAGTCTCGTCAGTTCACTGGCCAGGGCTTGAGTAGCTTCCTTATCATGACGTTAGTCACAATCTGCTGGGGCCAAGGTTAATCCAATCACTAATTCAGTTCATTACCTGGATGGTGGTGGTCCCAAGGTCCCGTCCTGACAGCACTCTCCCTGCCTGCAGCCTTGCCACTCGAGGGTCCTCCACCTTCATGAAGTATCGAACCAACCTTGTAACATCCACCTGCCAATCAGAGCCCAGGAAATAGGCCTTAGGGTCCCGGGGGTCCGTCTGCTCAGCCACAAAGTGAGTGAGCACTCGGACCAGCGCGTGCTGATACTGCAGCATGCAGCCCTTCCCTTTCCTGTCGTCTTCCTCGCTGTTCCAACCAGCTCTGGGACATAAGCACAAAAACAATCATGCGGGTCACACCTGTCACACAGCAAATTATTTGCTTTGCTGAACTCCAATCTCTCAGTCCTGTCTCTTTGCTTGATTGGATCACATTTTTTTTTACAATAGATTGTGTAATGGAATCAAAACCTAAACCCTTGGTGAATTAGGATTTATGTGGGCTAAAGGACATATTTAGAAATGCCATCCACTAGGAAAAAAAAACAGTTTCGATGTAAAACAAGTGTTCATTTGCGCGTGTGTGCATGTTCAGTGTCACCTTTTAGAGGTTAGTATGGGTATCCTCCAGCTTTTGATCTGGCTCAATTCTGTGTCTGACACTTCAATGAGTAGGGGCAGTTGGGGCATCCACACACTCAATTCCAGCTGAGCACTCAGGTAGCTGTAGTTGAAGTTCACCGCCATCTTTACTTTGCCCTTTGTCTCTTTGCCATTCACGAAAACGTAGTCGCACCTGTCTGACACCTGTGCAGAGAGAGGATGCAATTTCAATTTCATATCAACAGTTTTTGTGTACATTTGTGCAAACGATCTATACCAAAGTCAGACTGTCAATGAAAAAGATGTTCGTCATCCAACCAATAACAGCGAATAACCAGATATTCTCATAAAAGTCACAGTTATAACAAATATGTCGCCATCCTCGCAACAACAAATGGCCTTGGGGCGATTTTGTGCCGCATGTGTTACCATAGCAATGGCAGCAGGCCGTAATAAACCGCTGGGATGATCACCCAGTCTGAAGCTTTAGGAAGAAACAGTATTGCAATTTTATGTAAATCCAAATAGCATGTGGTGCAGTGCTGCGTATCAGTCCTTCACAGCCACGTGCGCACACTGCACTGTAATTTCAAGGGTGACCTTGGCAAGTTTTGGGCAACTCCTGGAGGAATGTGACACGCGAGTCATGAGATTGTCATTGGTCCTTAAACAGAGTGAATAATTGACGCGGCATTCAACTACCTGTGGAAGTGCACAGGTAACAGAGGGGGAAAATGTTGCGGTTGACAGAATAGAAATAGAAAATAGACACTCGGGTTGTGTTTAAATACTATTCTGAAGCATCGGTTAAAAGGGAATAATATTTTAATGTATCATCCGCCGTTCACGCTGGTCAGCTAAGACGGTCCTTCATTATTTAGTTATCCAATTCCAATTTGTTGAAACCTGGAAATGAGTTTCATCTCTGGGAGAGAAACTTGAAATTATAAAGATGCCGAAATTGATGCTTCACTGACGCAGCTGCTGCAAATAAATGAGTGAGCAGAATTAGTATCATATAGGTACTATCCCAGAGAGCAGTTTCTCTTGTGACCCAGATCCTGACACTCGCATCTGGCCCACATACCACATGGTATGATGGCACTTGGGCACTCCGCTCCTGTTTTGCCACATCTGGGCCACAAGCTGCCCCGTCAGCGATTGTGCCACATCTTTACCAAAAGGTGGCCCACATTTGTCTAAAGATATTTGGGCCGTATTTATTATTCACGACATGGCCCCAATTTATGGTGACCTCCAGATTATTGCCAAGTACTCTGCATATTTGCCCAACACAAAAATAAATAAATAAAAGGCCTACAGTTGTTAAAGGATATTTGGGCCACATTTCACATGTGAGCCCACATGCGCTCTGTCTGGGCCAGATGAAATCCGGCAGTGCCGCATCATTGCCAGGAGTGGTAGGATTACAGAGGGGCAAATTAAGGTCAGGCAGACGAATAGGTCTCCATCGTGATGACACGATGACAAAATATATGGTAACACTTTATTTTAAAGTGCACATATTCACCGTAGCATGTAGCATACTAGCCCTTTATTAGTAATTATTAAGCACGTATTAACACCTTATTCTACCTCTATTACAACATGAATTAAGACCGGCTATTAAAACACCAAACAACAATGCATTACTTTACACTCAATAAATGATAATTAGGAGTTAACTGCAGGAAAAATCTTAATCCTGGTTAATGGTGAATATGTGTACCTTGATATAAAGTGTTACCAGATATATAATATTTCTTTCCACTGTTGATTGACCTCAGAAATTGCTCCTCATTATCTTGTTATTAAGGTGATTATATGTGTGTGTGTGTTGGAATCCACTGCATTTCTTCATTCCCTGTTTACACCTTGCGCCACTTGAGCCTCTTGTGTAATACAGTCACAGCCACAGACCTCAGAGGCCTCACTTTCAATTTCATCGGCAAACAGCGGCAGCGTTTTGGCCGTCGGCCGCGCTCAGGTTCACGGGATAAAAAGGACAAGTCGCAGGATGGGAGCACAGTGGCAGACCGGAGGGTCATTTGTGGTCAGCAGTTTAAAATAGTAGCTGTTCATCGTCTAGAAAATGGATGTTGTCGGAGCCTTACTAATATTTCTTTTTTTTTTTTACTGTTTGGAAAAGAGATTGGGGTCAGAGGTGACTTTGTTGCAGCGTATCGGCCGTCGTGTGACACACGAGGCTCACCCTGTCCCTATGGAGCTCTTTTTTAACATCCACTCCAAACTGCTGTCCACCTATTAAGCATCAGAGAGGACAGTATTTCTCATTCTTCTGCTCTTTGCCGCTAAAACCACTTGTGTTCCCAGGTAGCCATATACTCCAACATTGATCATTTTTCTTTTCTTTTTAACAACATAATACGGCATAGAATAAAAATGTGTGAAATCTTCTGCAGTAATTTCACCTCTTACCTTGCCACTGTCCTTTTTATGAAAAGACTTCAGCTATTTCAGCTTCATAATAACAACTGCGCTGGAAGTATTTGGAATTGAAGAGATAAAGAATCAGAGAGAGCTATTCACCGTGCAGTATCCACTGCTATGTATGGGGGGGGCAAGGAATCTCACCTTGAGAACATCTTCATCAGTGGAGCTGCAGTCTGTGTAGTCTGATACATCCGTGACTACACCGCCCTCCTCCACAGCGACTATCCTCACAGGCATCGCCACCTTCTTTCCAGTCAGGACAGCGGTGTTCAGAATCTCTGTGTCCTATAATATAGTATATATATATATATATATCCAGTGATTTTTATACATTTATACACTTTTTAAGTGGTAGAACTGTACCGGACAACTACAGGGATTTGAAATCATACCAAGTATATATAGATATATAGGAATGTATGGGAGAAGAGGGCAAAGTGCAGCTCAGTTACTCCACAGTCCTGCACCCTCCAAAGGCTTCACCTGCAGTACTGTGGAATGTCAACAGGGTGAAGACAAGGTCACCACATGAAAGTGACAGCTGATTTGGTGTCTTGTGCACTGGCGTTTCCCCTCAGAGGGAACTCGTATCAGTTCAAACACGGCCAAATAACAGGAGACAAAGACCCCGGATTATTTTCTGCACATACACAGCACTGCCTGTTTTGTATTGCTCGATGAATTATTAAATGGGGCAGCTGTGGCAGGTGAAGCCGCCAGGGCAAAGCAGAGGGGGATGTTCACTTATTACAGGACTGTCTGCTTGATGCTTAGCTTCCGGGTCCACACGGATGTCAACTTTCCTTCAGCAAGACACTGAAGTACAATTGTTCCTGATGGCGAGACCAGCACTTTGTAAGTGGCTTCTGTTCTTATGCATGTATTTACATCCATTTACCACAGAGCGGGTATTGTACACTAAGCTGTACAAACACAGTTGAAGTAGAAGCAGAAATGATTTGTGTGCACGTGTGTGCAGATTGACCAGTAGTCTGGTCAATCTCTGTGAGGGATCAGTTAAATCAAATTTAAAGAGACACTTGGCCGCTCAGACCAGGGAAACGAAGCAGATGGAGACGTGTCCCTCGACTGTCCCTCAGTGCGGTGAGGGTTTCACAATTTTAAAGAAGAAAAAGTTATGAGTTCATGGAGTGAGGACAAGGCCGACGAGTCAGCGCTAATGTTCCCTCGAATTGAATCTCCCAGGTTTGGTCCTCAGCCTGAGGTCAGCTTCTAATCCACAAGGAGGTGGACCCACATCAGATTCACAAGTCAGGGTACTGTAGTGTATCCTCATAACCTTAAACTCTCAGTATGAAGCGACTGTCCAAACATACAAGCTAAAGTACAATCATTTTGTATAAATTACAAAATTCATTGTGATCTTTGTTGGGGAATTATGTCATTCGGTACATTTGCATGACTTTAGAGGAAGAAAAAAATAATAATTGTGTTAGTCCGAGTAAATATGGAATTTTAAAATACATGTAAACATGTTAGTCCCACTGAAATTGTACTAATCAAATTTCTCAACGTCAGGCGGACACACCCACAGAGCGCGATTGGGAGTGAAACTACTATATGTATGTATGCATGCAGATGGACTGAAGCTGGCCTGACGAGTCTGTGCATGCTCCCATCTCCTGGACATAAAAGAAGACGCTGGTACACGGAAGAAGAAGAAGACGACAGCAAGAAAAGCACGGTGAAATACACACACGCATGCTTGTGGACTAACGAAGAGACAGATTTTATGCTGTCAGCTAAAATAATGAAATATTTACAATGGCGCTCGACTAACTGCCAGCCACAGATGTTCTTTGTAACATAATAGGTCAAACAGAAACGCTGAATACTATCAAACTAAATGGAAGCATATTGCCACCTAATTTAACAAATCAGTTCCCTGTTCCCATGACTTGAAGGAATACTTTAGCATTTAGCTTTGTATTACTAGATTAGGGGTAGTATTTTTGAAAAATTGTGCTTGCAACCTCAGTTTCCCCTAAATCGAGAAATATCTTCATTCTTTTTATTGTTACGTGCCCACCAGTGACACTCGGTCCGAGGCTTGAAACTGCAACGCTAATTCCGCACTTTTTAGACCCCCTCGTAGGGGGACGGGACCTCGTTCCCAGAATGTAAACAGTGTCCGCCATCTTTGCTAACAATTATGCTATCAGGATTGTGCTTCCCAACCTCAGTTTCCCCTGATTTGTGAAATATCTTTCTCCTTTTTTTTGTGTTTGTACCCACTAGTGACACTTGGTCCTGTTAGCGTAACTGTTAGCAAAGATGGTGGACACTGTTTACATTACATTCCCCAAATGTAAACAGTGTCCACCATCTTTGCTAACAGTTACGCTAACAGGACCAAGTGTCACTGGTGGGCACGTTACAAAGAAAAGAATGAAAATATTTCTCAACTCGGGGGAAACTGAGGTTGGGAAGCACCATTTTTCAAAAATACTACCCCTATTCTAGTAATACAAAACTACATGCAAACCAGTGAAGTATTCCTTTAACTGTGCATGTAAATTGTAATTCAGAGTGATGTAAACTTGGATGGTTCCGTATTTAGCGGTGGGGATTATAGTGTGAATTAATTATCGAGGTAGCATGAGAACGAGGCCTGTGGCACCAAAATAGAACCACGTGAAGCAGCTGTTTGCAGGAGATGACCACATATCGCACGCTAGAACAGAGCAGAACAACACAGGAGGGAGACATCAGCTTGCTGACAGTCGGCAACACAAGGTCGCACTCTGCTCAAAATAGAACCCATTTGCTAAACAATCCAAAGCATATCTAGCCGTCTGCATATGCAAACCAGACAGGAGCGGATCAAAGCAAAGTGCATTTTATGATATTTCCATGCACCGATGCTCAAAGGATGCAACCTAAGCATTATTGGAACATAAAATGACTCGATGTGACATGGAAACAGTGAGTTAGCTCACCGTTACAAGAGGTGCCAGGCCAACAAAGTCTCTCTGAGTGGTGTAGATCCTCATGGCTCCTTCGGCCTTGGTTACATTATTGGATGCGGAAGGGAACTCGAGTTTCCATACGATCACCTGGCTGTCGAGGGGAATGCTTAACTCTTCAACCTCAAAATCCATCTGGAGCACCTCCAGTAGACTGCCGTCAAGCCTGGGACGGAAGCAACAAGCGGCGTTAATAATAAACACATACAAACATGTATGCATATACTGTCTATATAAAGTATACATTGAATACAAATGATGATGTATAACATATGGTGATGTTAATGCAGCGTTGCACCATCACTGCCTATCTCTGTGCCACCAGTATGTTTGCGACACTATTACTTTAGAGCTCACATTAAGCAGCAGAAAGACAAAAATCCATCACAGAGCCTGATACTTAATATAATTACTTCACCAGTGGAGCCTCATCCCTCTCTTTCAGGTCCTGTTGAGATAATTATGTCTGAATAGAGGCACACTGTATCCCTGACTTCAGACTCTGCGTATCTTGGAGAGCAGTCTTTTTAAGATTCCAACGAGGACACACTTTGCATTATAGGATGTAAGACATTTCAATTTGATAAATGCCATAAAGTGCTACGACTGAGACCGAGGGTTTTTCTAGCTCAAAACTCACTCAGTGTGATGTTGTGAACTGGGTCCCTTAGGTAATGAGTGTAGAGATTTTTTGGAGAGTTGCGACAACACCCAATCCCTCTTTTTATGTTGTGGAGGAACTTGCATCTCTAGGCACTTTCACTAACCAAATAAGTAAACAAACACAAAAGGCTGATTTAAATGTCTCTCCGTTGACCCCGTGCAGAAGTTGCAGTTAAGTTTAAGAAGAATAAAAGTTTTTTTTCTGAGGAAAGTTGCACCCTGCATGAGCAAAAACAAGTATACGCCTCTGTAACTTATAATGGCCTCTCAACAATGCCAGGTAGAACAGAGTGCCCTAACCATAGATTCAATATTCTCTCATGGCCCAGGCTAGTATCCTTGGTTTTATTTCCTGGCATTGTTTTGAACAATAGAGGAGAAATGCAGGTATACGGAACACGGTGAGAATGCACAATCAGTTCCCACATGGACATTATCAGATCTACTTTGTGTACATGTTATAAATATTTGTCAGTGTATATATATATATATATATATATATATATATATATGTATATATATATATATATACACTCAGTAAGGTCTGAACACGGCATGGAAATGAGCACTGTAATGCTGCTAATGTACTGCATTAAAGCATCAACAGCAGGAGATATTGCAAATCATCTTTTGCTAATCCTAAATTCTAAATAAAGCATAAATAATAGACCTCAGATTAAGAAATAATAACGATGGCATTGGGGTCAAGTGATAAAACAAGATTTGCTTGACTCACATAATCGTACCTTCAATACACACTATAACACGAATATAATATAGGTTGTTTAAGCCCTCAGTCATTCCTGTGACACTTCCAGGGAATGTCACTTCACCGGCGTCTTGTTCACGGCCGACTGTCTGTCTGTGAGTGACAGTGCTTTAATATTAATGTCCAGAACATGGATAAAAAAAAGCTTGACTCTATGGCAACAACTCAGACTGTCAGTGCTCGCTAAAAACCAAGCAGGCAACAAGTCAGAGAGAGGGATTCTGCAGGGATTCTGACATTTGAGTGAGGATGGAAATGATGATAAACAACGTCACAGTCCACAGATGACCACAGATGAGGTGAGTGTTGTTTCTACTGTGTCTGTGTTAGCGAAGTGTATTCCCATTGCAGTGAGTATATCAAAGCAAAGTTTTATTTTTATTATTTTATTTATTCATTTTTGCAAAAAAGGAGTATCTTACCATGACGTTGGTAAAAGTTAAAGTCACCTTTTAGAATATTACTGAAGTAAAAGTTTTAAAGTATCTGACATTAATTGCACTTGAAAAAAAAGTAATTTTATGATATAAAATGTACTATATTAGAAGTAAAAGTATTTAAACAAAGTGAGTAAATACTATTTTGACTATGACATTTATTAACAATAAAAGCATAATAGGTACAGGCGAACAACATTAAAATTAACCTTCTGTCATGAATGGTGACAAATTCTCTCTCTCTCTCTCTCTTTCAAGCTCCCGGTTTGCTTTATATTTTTCAAAGTTTTGCAGTTTGTGGTGTTTGTGGAGCTTCAAGACAAACTGTGTTTTAATTAAACTCAGAGACGAAATCTGCGGTTTACCTGCGCGAGCGCGCTAGCTCACCGGTTAGCTGCTCAGCTAACAGCTGAGAGCTAAAACCCGAAACCCGGCGTTCGGAGTGCACAACAGAAACCCGGAGACAGGAGACCAGAGCCTCGGCGTCTGACACGGTAAATAGCGAGCCCCTGGTGTGTTTTAAATCCACTTGGAGCCGTAATCTGCGGCTAACAGCTGATGCCGCTAAAAACTAGCGACAACAAACAGGCATTACGTCACCAATTCAACTTTTATTTTGTAGTAATGACGATGGTTAAGGGAAATGTAGTGGAGTAAAAGTTGTCAGAAATATAAATGATTAAGTAAAGTATGGATATGTGAAAATTCTACTTAAGTATAGTAACGGAGTATTTGTACTTTGTTACATTACAACACTGCCCATTTCACAAGGTTAGTGTTAAATGGCAATACTTTTAGAAGCCCAAAGATGTAAATGTAAGTGGATAAATAAACCTGCAGTTGTTCCCTGCATGGTAGGAATGCATGGAGCCTAACAAAGAGGATAAAGTAGAAATAAACAAAAGCAAGGCTCTCTTTAGAAGAGGTTAGTTTATGGAAGCACCTGCAGCCAATCTGTGTTTAAGTCCTTATGAGACACAGATACACAGAGGCTTGTGTCTTCCATGCCACAGATACTGATTTTTGTTACCTAACTTATTTATTTCTGCATTCATTACAGCAGAAGTTGAAATCTTTGCACAATCAATGCCCAAGTAAAAACAAAGATGGAACACAGTGACATATGAGAGACACACTTGCCTTTTTCCAGGTATGGGAGCTTTTCTCTGACAAATAACAGAGATGGTTCCATCTGCGCCCGTATCCAGAGTGATGTCCCACAGTACAGAGTTACTGGGCGTCGCGGTTTGAAAGGTCACCCCTCTCTTAACGGTGGCTCTGTGAAAAGTAAAAAAAAAAAAAAGGACGTAATGAATGTAAAAATGTCTCAAAATGGAAGAATTCCTTTTTTTTCAAGGTTCATAATGTCTATATGATATGAATTAATTTATTAAAAGAACAATATAAAGACAGGTCATCAATAAAACGAATATCCTGCTCAGAAAGAGCAGGATAGTACACCAGAAAATGTCACCAGTCATTGATTTACGGCCACACATATACCCACACTCACCTAATCCCCCTCAACACCTCGGCATTTGAACAGCCGAACATTCTTTCTGTTCACTGTGATTCCTGCTCATTATTTTAACTTTACTAATTGATCATTAGTTTCCTCGCTATCTACTTTGTAAATAGTAAACATGGTGCATATGGACGAAGACCTTCCCACTGGGCTTTCCCGGCGTACGCAGCTTGCTGTAGGTCAAGTGTTAATGAGATGTTGTGGTAGAAGAATTAAAAATCAACTCAGGCCACCAAAGGTACCGGTTTGTAGAAATGCCAACAGGTTTGAATCTTCTCACACAGTAGCCCTCGTTATCCATATGTCGTGTGTATTGTCTCGTCTCTTATATACTCAACGCTCAGGAAAGACTCTCGTGTAAATCTTAGGTTTTCATCTGCATGCAAAGCCCTGCGCTTTATCTCTAAATCTTTGTGATAAAAAACAAAAGTGCCTTACGAGTCTCTGAGGAGGTGTAATCTACGATAGGAGCAACAGCAATCTGACAATATACAATTGTTCCCCGAGTTGAAGTTTGGGTGAGAGAAGAAAAACACACACAAAACCTCGGATGAGTGTAAACCCTCATGTGTGACAACATGAAAACATCCAATATATAATCTCAAAGAAAAGTCTCATGTGGTCACAGATGTTGGCACAGATGTGTTGGATGTAAAAGTCACGAACCCAGCGCCTTAACTGCATGACTTATTCCCCCCTCTTTTTACAAAAGCGATGGATTTGTCTGTGACGCCTTTAAGTCAAAGACCACATTTGAAAAGTACAATGGAGTATTAGGGCCACATTGTGAAAAAAAGTCTTAATTTACGAGAATGAAGTTGTAAATTTACGAGAATACAGTTGTAAATTTACGAGAATAAAGTTTTAACATTCTAACCTGTTGTTTTAGGAGAGGAGAGTTGTTGTGAGGGCTGTGGAGCATTTCGTGGAATTGTACTTCAGAATAGGTTTCACAAACAAGGAGATACTTCATCTTTTGGCACCCATTGTCATAAGTATCAAGAGTTTAAAAAGTATAGGCAAGAAACTGCATCTTTTCCACAGAAAGAACCAGTAACAATCCGACTGATAATTAAGATGTTGGATTCAGAAGGAGTATCGTGTACACCTGCAGAGGCCCCAACGCCTTATGGCATATGGATTCATATGATAAACTCGAGAAACCACAAAACCCCTCTGAATGAATCGATGCTGATCCACCGATAACCCCGCAGTCGACCACTGCCAGCTATTTTCCCCTCCACAAAAGCAGCAAATTCCTCCAAGTCCGCAACTCTCCTCTTCTAAAACACCAGGTTAGAATATTCCGACTTTAATCTCGTAAATGTACGACTTTATTCTCGAGGTCTGGGAATTTCTTTTTTCCTCAATGTGGCTCTAATACTCGCAGAAAGGTGATGACTGAGCTTTTTAAAGACAGTGGTTTTAATCCACCATGACCCGTCCTGGCAGACTGTTGGTGTCCATTCCACCACAGATGCAGGTTTATGGGATTAACTCAGGTTAAGCCAGGAAGAGAGGTACAATGTGATGATGTCATGTGGTGACATTTGGCAAAAATGGAATATATTACTCATAACTCATTGTTTTAAAATAGAAATTGTTATCACAGCTTTAGAATAAGACTTTTTTTGTTTTTTGTTTTGCTTTATAGAGGATGCCATTGTGTGCTGCCATCATGTTTCTACAACAGCAAACCAGCCAGAGGATGCATTAAAGTTCCGGTGAGTAACAGCCACTGTAGCTCCCTAACACACATGGGAACGGGAGACTTACTACAACCTACAGTCTCATCATTAGATGTCCCTAATTTTTATACAACGGGGCGTATTTAATGGGCATATTGTTGACCATAAGGTAGTGTTGTTATGGGCACTCACTGACATTTAAGGGACATGAGAGTCGTACAAATTCTCACTTCTAGCCCTGGAAAAGGAGCCAACGCACTGCAGAAGCTGCGTGTAACTTCCGAGTGTTATGAGTCAAAGGTTTCCCAGAAGGGAGAGGAGCCAACAACAACAACACATGGGGACAAACATTCATTCTGGGCTAAATTAGCAACTTTCAGACTGGGATGAAAGGTGAGCTGAGACCTAAGAAGAGAGAAAAGAAAAGATGCTGCACCCTTGTTAGGCCATTAATGGAAATACAATGGAGGCAATATGTCAAGGAACACGTACTTGTGCCTTGACATTTGCTTTGAAAATCTACATCTAGAAACCACATGACACAGTGTAATAGAGATGCGTTAGAAAGCCCAAATACTGATCTATCAAAGATAACTGTATATGTTTTAAATACACATTGACAACTTAGATTTAACCTTTATTTAAAAAGTCAATAATCATCATGTTCTATGATGCAGAGGACGAACAAAGACACCGGAAATAAACAAATGAAACAAGAGAGGGACGTTTTAGATATGATATGATTTTCATACGTCAGTCCATCCAATGCATTTCCCATTTTTGTGAAATTCATTCCCTCACTCTCTCTCACACACACACGTGAACCCTCGCTCTTGGCCATTGTCACTCACTTTCCATTCTTTATTTGTGCAATGGCGTTTCCTTTAAAGTCTTTAGGAGATCGCAGAGCTATGGCTAATAATGGAAAGTATATAACTATCCATCACAGAGAAGGACGTTTTAGATGTGATGATGTGATTTTCAGTTCATCCAATATTGCATTTCTAATTTTTGTGATAAATGGCAGACGTCTAGGTTCAGTAAATCCAGCATAATCGGTGAGGTAAGCGGGATGACATGCTCCAAACATTAATGAGCCAAACCTGGAGGACCGTACTGATGATGGCTTCTGCTCCCTGCTGTGATGAATCCCCTCTGTGTATTGAGCAGAGTGGAGAAAGGTTTAGCTAATAAAAATTGACACTAACAAGAAGACTTTTTTTTTTCCATTCTATCGTGCCCCTGGTGTAAAAAAAAAATCCCCTGTGACTGAAGAAGCTTTTTTTCCTTGTGAGCAGTTGGGAGCAAGAACTGGTGTCCATGGCCTTGGTTAGCAGGCCCTGAGGAGGCGGCAGGCAGGGGGGAGGCACCAGGCCAGAGAAGATGGATGGCAGTGGAGACTGAAACTGACAGTGTGTGAGAACAGCAGCTCTCAGGTGCTGCACCTGCCATCCATCTCACTTCTGACCACGCAAGGCATAAGTGGCACTGTTGTTTCACCTTTTACATACTCTTCATTCTCTCTCACACACGCACACGCGTAGGTTAAAAAGCCACCACGTATGCCAACAGACAAAGAGTAGGCACACACACACAAGAGAACCCTCGCTCTTGGACTTTGTCACTTTCCATTCTTTGTTTGTGGAACGGTCTTCTGGCGATTGCAGAGCAAAGGAAAGTAAAACGAGGAGACAAATGAAGAAATAAAACAATTAAACACAGGCTGAGTCTGATCTAAGAGAGTTTGAAGATCACCAAAACTCTACATGG
Organism: Solea senegalensis; assembly: GCF_019176455.1. Lineage (NCBI taxonomy): Eukaryota > Metazoa > Chordata > Actinopteri > Pleuronectiformes > Soleidae > Solea > Solea senegalensis. The sequence continues at coordinate 1,430,311 of NC_058025.1, read as the reverse complement.
AGTTTGTAATTACTTCCCTAATATACGTAGGTTGTGCTCCCATGGTTGGCTTTGTGGATGAAGCACTGGGGGGCTGCGGTGCCACAAGTGAACTCAGGTGCAATGGGAAACAGATGCAGCTGTTAATTATGCAGTCAAATGTCCAGCGTTTAGCCAGCCTGATGGCCAGCCATCGGCAATGCGCTTATCCTACTTATGGAGCTGTTTGGAGAGTCTGAGCGATGCTCATGCAGCACCGGTGCCAAATGGCAGCCACCACAGCACTAACGGTGGATGTAAACGTCCTGTTTGTCATGCAGATGAATGATCAGGCTCCCTGGCTAAAGCGCTCCCTGACATGCTGTCCTGTTGATACGGAGGTTCGGGTTTATTTATTGCAGCGATGCAGCCTCTAAATAAGACTCACTGAACAAGACAAACTGCCACTGGGCCAAGAAATGAAAAGGAGAAAAGCGAGAAACGGTGAGATCTTAGCTGCTTGTTGCCGGTGAAATGCTAAAGGGGTAATGTAACTGCTCTTCACGTGCGTTGTGTGATGACAGTAATTCAATATGACCTTTAAATGACAGCCCCATTCTGCTGGAGCGGACAGGTGTGGCATGTTTTTTTCCTCAGTCGACCTCAAATTTGTAGGTCCCTTGACTCCAGGTTTAGACATCAATAACGGGTTTATCATGCTGATGAGAGCATTACGCAAAGCTTAATCGGACATTCAGACAGTGATGAAGCACACGGGCAGCTGTTGAAGCGGGGAATGCATCGCGTTTGTTAATGTGCTAATTAACTGACTGTGTGCATTAGACAGCAGTGAATGTACTCTGTTTTTATAGGACGCAAACAATAAAAGGGCATTTCCATTCACCCACCACTCGACAAATACAACTGCCCACTGCATTCGGTTAAGTAAAGCTAAAGTTTGCCAACCGAGAGACAGCGACTATGAGGGGGAAAGTCGAGGAACAATGAGGACAGGAGAGGAAATTAAATAAAAAAAGATGAAAAAGAGGGGAAGAAAGAGGAGACGTGAATCAGAAACATGCTTGACTGAGTAAATGAATCAAAGTAGCAATGATTAAAAGCGACAGAATGAAGAGGGGTCATCAGGCTTTCTTTTCCAGATTCATTACCCCCGCTAAACTCAAAAGACAGAAATAAAATGAATAAAATGAAACCAGCTAATAAATTCAAATATATGATCCAACCCTTGAAAAACACCCGGATGCAATTTAATGATTCTCAAATGGAATGTTGGAGAGAAAAAAAAAACACAACTCCAGCCCCACGTCTCTTTTTACACCTGAAAGGAATTAAACATCTAAATGTAAATTCTGACAAAATACTTGTCAGGAAGAAGACAAGAGCGTCCATGCACAACTGTCCACTCGATATGTTCCCATTCCTGCAGTGGAGACTGTCTAAATGAATGAATGAATGCGGGATCACCTGTTCACCTCCGCTGAAGCATGAAAAATAAATATCTGAAGCATGAACCATAAAGTCCACTATGGTTCATGCTTCAGATATTTATTCCTCATAAAGTATTGATTGTCCATCTTCATTCTGTGTTTTTCAATCTACGAGGACAGAAGGTGACTGTTGTTCAGGAACACGTGGATCAGCTGCCTTCGAGGACTTTCAATTCTATTCAGTTTCACTTTATTTCTACGGTACAGTACATGGACCACATCAAACTCCCTTTTAACAGAACATCTGCCTCGACCGGTTGGGGTGAAAGGAAAAATGGGGGACAGAGGAGAGGTGGGGGAGATAAAGTGAAAGAGGGAGGTGAGGTAGAGATAGAAGAGGGAGACCAGGAGCAGATATACAACAAGTTATATGAATGTTAATATTAATAGTAGCCTGGAAACTGGATCTGGATCCTGCAGCCTGCAAGATGAGGATACAGCATAGCAAAGTTAAGCTCTCACGGCGGCAGTCCCACAGTTAAACCCAATAAGCGATTTGTTTTATGTCAAGAAGACAGGTGCAGGCAACAGTAGCATGTGCTAGTAAAGTGAGGCAGTTGCAAACAGGTTGGCGTACGACTGGTAACACAAAGACGTGGCCATGAAAAGTTACAATAGTGAATTCTACTGCTAAAAAAGAACCCCAGGAGAAACACTCGATCTGATGAAGGACACAGCATACACATAATGTTCCACCATTACTGTTCATGAAGACAAAACAGAGGCAGAATAATAACGCCACAAAGAGCAACAAAAAAATCAAATCACCAAACGTTATGCACTGTAGCGGTGGAAGTGGTTACTTTACTATATTTTTAATTTCTCTTCTTTTTTTTTAAGCTATTCATCTGGTTCATCTATTCTAAATAAAATGAGGTGTCGCAGAAATGGCATGTTCATAATAAACAAAGTCATTTGCTCACAATTTATATCGTGGACTCGTCCCCAAATAAGAAGTCTGGTAAACACTGACGTATACCATTTATTGTTTGAGGGACAAATCTGTTAGAAAAACAAATTTGAAGCCTCAATTATTCACTGGCTGGCAGTAACGCAGATAGCATCAGGAATAGAAAAAATGAAATAAGTCAGCCTTAAGTCAAGCTTGTGTACATCTGTACTTGTCCGCTCTGTCAGCCAACAAAGACACATCCAGCGACATGCTTCTTTTTGATCTCCCTCTGGATGATGATGATGGCAGGATAGTAAAGCTGTAGAGGATCATGGAAAGCCATCTGTGAAACTGTGAGCGGGAGCCTGAGACATTTATTTCTTATGCAGTTTTTTAAAGTGCCAATCTCTCATGTTGCATCTGTTCACCTTGAATAGAGAAGTGACAAACTCGCATCTCAAGTGAAAACCCTTGAGAATGGAAGTCATTTATCTTCCCCTCAGTATTTCTAGGCATACGGGAGATAACAGCACGCGTTGTTGAGGTATTCGTTTTTAAGAAATCAAATTGTATAGGAACATATTTGTTTTAAAAAACAAACCTTCATATGAGATGTGTTGCTACTGTCACAGAGGCTTCCAAAATAAATATTACTCGTCGGTAACTGTCCCAGACATTTTGACTTTTTAAATGAGTTAGGTAAATATGATACAGTTATTGAGTGAAATGTAGATTTAAAACATTCTGCATTGTCTAATGTTGTTGCAAGGTGACAGACTTCCTGTCTGGGGCACATACTGTAAATCTTTGGCCATAAACTCTCATTATAAAGTGTCGTTCATGTGTCATTTGCATCTTTCAGCGCAAGAGAACAAAAGGAGGCTGAAGAAAGAAAACTTGGACCAGAACGAACGAGCTTGGACCAGACCAGAGGGATATCAATCATCTGCAGCTTAAATGTGAGTTTTTGCAGTCTTAAATTGTCATAGAGACAGGGACCCACGTATGAGTTGCAGGAGATATCACGGGTCGCCAAACAACCTTGCTGAATTTTTCGAGCCTTTTACTCAAAGTGTATTGAATAATATGCATAAAAAATCATGTTTTATGCACAAGAACAAGGAGCGCTGCAGCGCGTCTCTGTGTATTTAACAAAAGTGTACATGCATGGTGAACCCACCTATGTCGGCACGTCATGTGCCAATTTAAGTGTCGACATAGCGATGCGTTTGTTTTAACACCAGCAAACCCACGAGCGCTCTGACGAGCACAAGTGTGTTTGGTGCTTACAGAAGGTGGGCACTGGGTGTGAAAAACGGCACCGGTTGGAAACTAACAATGACAATTGCACTGTGGTGTGTGCTGCTTTGTGCAAGATAGAGCCCAGGGAGTGTTATTGAACATTTCCCTATATTTAATTCATACTGACTAATTAACTCTGACTGTACTGTGAAACTGCAGAGCCCACTTAAGTGATGACAGTGTTTCACTTCTGCTATGGCAATGCATCTTGACAAGGGAGTGGAGTGCAGTCTTACCTGAGCGTGAAGTTGGTCAGCTGAGCCGAAGTGGCCATGAGTATGTAGAACGTGGCGATGTCGGTCATCTTCAGCGGTTTGGAGGAAGTCCGTATGACAATAGCGTTGCCAAGTTTGAGTCGAGAAAGGGTTGCCATCCCTTTAGGCACCTGCAGAAGACGCACGCTGCCAATCTTCTGCATGGATGTGACAGGAACATACTCTGCCTGCTGCTCTGAGCTACTCCAGCGGTTTCCATCCAAGGATGTACATTTCCCCTTAACTTTAGGCTGAGCCTGATAGTAGAGCTCCACAGGGTTTCCGGCCGATGGGTCCTGCCTCTCCCTGCTGGTGCCCTCTGACCCTGCGGCAAACCAGCTGGGCGCGGGAGCCACCTCAGCGATACAGGTTCCCCTTTCACCTCCCATGGCACAGGAGGCCCTGACCTCCTGGGTCTGCCAGAAACCGTACACTGTCACACACGGTAGCTCATCCGCAGCTCCTTCCCCCCTGCCCCAGTCCCTCCCTGCAACATAGAAAAGCACCCGCACTTTAGGCTTGGAGGAGAAAACCCGCGGTGTGAGCACAAAGGTGTGGATTTTCCAGTTAAACGTGAAGACCTCCGAAGCGTTGAAGAGCTGCACAGACTGGACCAGACCTAGAGGCACGAGCTGCTCTGTGGACATCGTGCCATAACTGGCGTTGACAGCTGGCTGGCGGCTGGCTCTTAAGATAACAAAGGGTTGCGTGTGACTTCGCATACTGGAGTTCCTCATGAAGTCCTGTCCAGCCTCTTTGAGGAAAAAGTAGTCAGCATCTCGCACGTCGTAGCTGACCGGCAAGAAAACGGGGAATGGCGCTGGGCTCTTCCTCTCGATCAGCTCTTTACTGCTCAGACCTGTAAGGTAAAAGAAGACGATTACGTCGCGCTGCTTAAAAATCACCACAAAGTTGGAACATTTGAGAAGAGTATATTCTTTCAGGAACTCAGACTTGGGGTCTAAGTCATATCAGGTGAAACTTAGGAGTGCTTTGATTTTGGAGGCCTGTGTATGGACGAGTACAACTTTAACTCATATGTAAATAACATTTCTCAATAAAACATTTGAGCCACCAATGCATACACATAATAATAAAAAAACACAACATTAAGAGACAAAATAAACTGTAACTAAAGCCTTAAACTACTTTTAATATGAACATGATCATCTAGTAATATTATTTGTTGACCCCGGTGCAAATCTTTACAGTTAAAGTATTGAAATTATACAATGTTGTGATAAAGATCAGCCTCTCTGGTCAACACCAGCTACTGCATGCAAATTTTGCCACCGGCAAAAAGTGCCACTTAGTCCAAACTCTCATCACCCTCGTGTCTAATTAGTGCGAAGCTCGCTGCCTCATTTCTTAAAACGCCAGAGGTGTTGCTTTGCGCGCCTTTCTCTCTCCGATTCTTGGAGCGTTGGTGTGTGAGATCGTTCTCACCGAGCACCTGCTGCAACTGGTTTCTAATTCACTACCAGGCCACGCCCCCTACACTGATCCCACTCTCCCCGCCTCCTCCTCTATCTCTCTCAGCCCACTTCTCAATATGAGGCATTGGGCAGAGTTCGCTTCAGAGGAGGGGGTTTAGTTACCCTTTAAAGAACATGCTGTATTTGAGAGCCCCCCCCACACACACACACAACACACACATTGTCAGCCATGTTGTTCTCCTCTACTGTCCCAGTTTCATCTCTCAAAACGATAGATAGATAGATAAATAGAATAAAATAGGAAATAGGATGTTAAAGCACATGGATCTGCTGCAACAGGGGGGCCGTCTTTAATAAGTGATTGCACTTAAACGTAATCACGTTGCATTGCTTGTACAATATTATCAAGGATTAAAGGCTCGCTGTTAAATACTGATCACAAGTGCATGGAATGACCTTTTACATGAGCGGGTAAAAACAAACCAATGCCATAAATAATCTCTGATCTGATTTAAAAGCTTGTTTTGCCCAGACGAAATAAGCGGAGGCAGTGGTCATTTGGCTGTCATGTGTTCTAATTAGCCATCCATTTTTGATATAATAATTGTGTGCAGTGTTTATATGGTGGCTAATAGCCCTGCTTTTTGAACGGAGAGCATCGCCATATATCTCCAGTCTCTCGTGCTCTTCATGGCTGCTGGACTTTGACAAGTCCATCATTTATCTTGGTTTTGGCCTCCTTCTCATGTTCACTTAACCACCTGTGCAAAGAGCCAGAGCCATTACGCTCCGACAGTTTACGCCGCAGCGTCTCTACTGTAAGTGTCACGACTGTAACCCCAACGGCCCGCGGAGGAAGCATCAATCTTCCCGTTTCATCCAGTCACCTGCAGAAAAGACTATCAGTTGTTTCTCTGAGAGGACGACACACCACACGAGGCTGGAGCTGGAGCTGGGGGCCGAGCTTATGCCGGTCCGTAGTGACAGATGTGCCATTTAATATAAGAGCAACAGTTCAGCAGCAGCTCTGGCCGGAGTGAATATAAACTGTCTCAGTGACTCCATGAGGGAGAAAAAAAGTACACGCTCTCCCTCCTACACAGTAGTTGGGTTTGATGGGTCGTCTGTGCTCCTCTTATTTCACATAATAAGAGGAGACATTACAAACAGAGCTTACATTATACAGCCTGCTGTATTTGTCCATGTGGTACCAGATGATTTTGTTCATGATTCATTGCAGTGTAAGGAGTGTGTGCCATTTGTCTTTGCAGGTATAAACTCCACTCTCATCATGTTGAGAGACTTCCCTTACTTCCCTTAGAACACCAGCTGTTCCAGCCTCTTGTACCAGTCGTTTTAAAGAGCCTGGGCTTCTCGTCCTCCGTGGCTCAGCCTGAAAGCATCATTGTTGTCGTGCATATGTCTTAACTGCCTTTAAAAGCCACTTATTTAACGACTGCTCTCCTGCAGACTGATATGTTCGCCGTCTTGCTTTGTTGCCTTATTTCTGTGTCTCTGCAGTATGTGGGGTAAGTGCATTCTCGGAGGCAAGAGAACACTAATCCATTTGATGCTTTGCTCACCCCTCTCTGGATGAAAATGCGCCTTATTTGTATCAGATCAGATTGTACAGTTGTTTAATGCATTTGAATGATACTGGTAACTTTTCCAACTAAGCTTTCCTCTGTGTAACTTACTACAGGTTTATTTAAGACCTAAGTCTCACATCTTCATTTCAAAATAAGGATCTCCATCACCTATTTTAATAAAAAAAATTAGGTTTCTCTAGCAAGACTATTAAGGCTCCTGTCAGCTAACCTTTACAGCGTGTGTTTGTCTTTTCCCTTATCCGTAATCGATCATTGTATTATTCTATTAAAATGCACAAAGCCCGAGCAACCACTGTGAATTCTAATGTGCAGTAATGACTTCGACCATATGTGCAAAACAGATGCAGTGACTCAACCTCCAACATCATCTCAGACGACAACAATGGCTGCTTGCGTTTTAATCTGTAATTGAACAATTACAGGACGTGCCGGTGTCTCGGAGTGTTTCTCTGATGCCGTCTTTTGAATTTGTGTTAAATGTTTACACTGATATAATGCAAAATGTCTGTGTTGTCAGTGGATGTTTGCAAAGGAGGGAGGAAAACCTTGTTTTGAGGAAAAGAATTTATAAGTGTTGTGATAGAGATCTTGGAGAAACTCTGATTTAAAAAGTTCTGGAAGACGTATCTGTTAGAAATTCAAAGTATCATGGTCCCCAGTTATCTTAGAAAAGGACACAAATATCTTAGTCTAATTTCTGTATCCATAACTATTCTCAACTTGTCCAATTTTGCATTTAACCAAAAATTTGCATTCAAAACTCTGAAAGGGTTTTGTGTTCTGTGCTCATGAATCTGAATTAGGTATTGCCAGTTATGTCCTCCTTCTGCACAAAGTAGCTGACTACACTTATCAGTAAAATCTCACTCTCTATGCTCGAGGTGGTGTTTTAAACAAACATAGGAGAGATGATGTAGTGCAGATCATATAGCATGTAATGTGCTGTGGGGCTGTGCAGTGAGAGGATGGAGGATAAGGAGGGAGAGGGGAGGGAGAGATTTGAGGGAGGCTTAAGCTTGTGCAGTGATTGCTAGGGATTGCTGGGTCCAATGAGACTCTTAAAGCTGCTTTTAAAAAATCTGTTTCATTACAATTTCCCAATTTTTGTCATCTTATCATCGTAAATCAGCTCGCATGCATTTCCCTGGAAATAGCCATCTATGATGCCGATATCGGATTTACAGGAAATGCCAGTGTGATGTGCTTTTTTGTCCCCCCTCTTTTCCTATTATGAAAGTTGGATATGTAGATTGTGCGCCTCTTGTCTCACTGCATGTGAAAATTGGGGTCCCCTGGCTTTCGTGAGGGCACGGGATACATTCACAGAGAGAAATAAAAGTACTGAGCAACAATAGAGAGGCTCGAGTTGTAATGAGCACCCATCAAGTCTTTTACTGCTCACCAATTTCATCCTAAACGCTTAATAGCCCACTCACCACACACACTTTGCAGCAAGTAGTCACACTGGAAGACTGTATCACAGTGGAGTAACATCAACTTGGGGACATGCATATATTATTTACATGGAAGGCTGTTTTACTGTTGGCATGGCATTAATATGCTCCCCTCAGGAATATATGTACAACATAGACTGCGCATTGGTATTCAACTGTTGTCATAAAACAATGCAGACACAATGGTGCGTGCTAAAACACTGATTTGACACGAACTGCTTGTAAACGTCCCTCTTGTGTATTTTAGATTATGAAAAAACAAACGACCGATTACTCGTGGGTCGCATACCTTGTGTGAGAGCGGCTGAGATGGTTGCAAAGACTATTGGTAAGATCCCCCAGCTCTGGCAGTAAACGCTCATTTTGGCACCCGGCGCGCGGCTCGCTGTTCCAGGCAACTTCCCAGGTTTGCTCCGTCAGGTTTGCTCCAGTTTCAGCGGCGCGTGTTAGCGGCTCGTCTCATCCACCTCTGTGAACTCGCACACTTCGCATAATCACTCCCGTGAGAGTAAGCGGCTCGTGTTCAAAGTGGCACACAACCCTCGGCTGTGCGTAAAAGTTGTGCGCAACTGTGTCTCCTGAAGTGTCCGCGCCGAAGGTGTGGAGATTCCCGGTCTGAAGCTGCGATGCGAAGACCGTCCGTGTCCGTGGGTATTACCTTTCCATGAAAATAATCCCTGCAACTCCAGACCCAGTCTCCCACGTCGGCCGCCGCGTCGGGGACTCTGCGGTGCTAAACGGCTGTTAGCAGCGTCACTGATCACTGTTGTGTGCGCGCAATCCTCGCGGCACTTAGCTCGTCATCTGTCCATCCGCTCAGGAAGCCACGTCCACGCAGCTGGTATAGGATTAACGCTGAACTCTTGGATGTATAATGTCACACAGGAAAGTTCAAAAGCGACACGGATTTAATCCGTCATTCCTCGGCTCCCTTAATCAGTTAATGTAGGGGGTCAGTTCGTGTTCACTGTGTCAACTTCATGTCGATTTAAACCGAACTCTGATCACGTTTAAGCTCAATATTCCCACATGTTCTCATCAGACATGAAATCACGTCTCCACGACCCAGAGTTTCAACATAGTAGAAATAAACTGGCGCAAAAAAAAACCACAATAAAGTCATTTCCACTTTTTCTTGTTTTGTGAATTCAAGAAAGTAAACAAATAATGGAAATCGTGATATTTAGGACGTGATTGCATCCCTGTTTTTTTTTTATAATGACTGTAGAGATTTCAAAAATGTTGTTATATCAAAAATATCCTCCACCTTATGCCTAGTTTTATGTTGATTGAAATGGTCCCTGACTGGTTGAGAGCATCAGGTGGATTATCAGTGCCCTCTGATGGATAAGTGTGTGAATCATGTGCAGTAACACTCACTGTCTTCTCTTGCACGTTCTTGGAACAAGGAGCAGAAACAGACCACGGGTATCAATTAAACCCCCATCTGTGGTACTTATTTGCAGATGTGTAGCAGTAAACGTAGCCTAATAGGGATTTTCTTTTTTTCTCCCCCTTTTTTAAGAGGATTGTGACCAGACCTTACAGTAACTGAAGACAGCAGGAAGTTGCCACAATCATGTGCTGTGAGCTTATTTGAGCTCCTCCCTGGCACTGCAGCACTGTGATAAGCAGCAGCAGCAGCAGCAGCAGCAGAATCTGTGTGTTGGGGTTGTTCCAGTGTGCTGTAGAACTGCCGTAGGATCATTTAGATCCTTTCCTTTTTACCTGCTGCTCCACACACACAGGAAAAGTTCAGTATGTATTGCAAAAAGGCAAATGGAGATGAAATAAGAATATTAAAAGTTTTAATGCTATAAAGAGGTACAGTGTGTAGAATTTTGCAACGTCTATAGATGAAGTGGAATGACATAGGGCGATTGGCGGGGTCATACCCTGGACAGTTTGCCAGTCCATCGCAGGGACACATATAGAGACAAACCATTCGCTCTCACACTTACAGAGTCTCCAATTGACCTAATCCCCTTATTCCCGTTTTTGGACCGGGGGAGGAAGTTGGAGAACCTGTGGAAAACCCACGCACACGGGGTGAACATGCAAATGGAGGCTGGAACCCGGGTCTTCTTGCTGCAAAGGCACGAGTGCTAACCACTACACCAAATACATTCCAAACTTAACACACTGGACCTTTATAATAGCAGAGTTTTAGAAACTGTCTTCTTCTGGGAGAAATCCCAATTGTGTGCATCAATTTGTGGCGCGTCCAGAACAGGCGCAGGGGAAACATATGGAGTCAAGAGTACGCGATGAACTCTAAAAAGACACGCACAACACAAGGCTGCCAAAGTTGGAAAGCTGACAGAGATGGATGTCACAGCAGAGATGTGCAAGAGTGGGGAGACTGGTCATAAAACGGTGATCGATGTGAGCGCTACAAGCAAGGGAATGTGCTTTCAATGTACATCGTCCTTCTGTTTGACAGATGGACTTATAGCTGTTCTCAATTCTCATGTTCACTGCTAAATTAAGAAAGGCGGGGCACTAAAAATGTCTTTAAAGAAGAGAATTTGCATAGTTAATACTACTACGGGCCAGTAGCCATCAGAACCATGCGCTTCAGACTTTCTTCAGATGTAAACGCTTAACAGATCCATCGTAAAGAAGAGAATAGGACAGATAGATAGATAGATAGATAATAAATAATTGATGAGTGAAAGGAAAAACCAGGACTAGAACAGGACCATGCAAGTGCAAACAATCTACAATTTACTTATAAATGAGTGACTTGACTGACTCGCAATGCTGCGCCAGTGTTGCTTTGTGGAGCAGGTCTGATCTTGTTAATGAATCAGAAATCTATTTCCAGCCAAACAGTCTGGAAGGTTGTGTTCGCAGCAGCTTCTACTTTGTTGACGGGCTTCAAATTATTTGTGTTGCTGTTCCTCAGCACATGAATCAACACATCTGGGGAGCAGCCTCATTGTCTTGATCCACTGAAGGTGTTTAATTACTGTAACTCGCACAACCCATGGTATCATGTTGCCTTTCAACACGTACTAATTATAAGACTTTGCACATTTGTTGAAGGGGTAAAAATAAAACTCCACGCTTTATCATGTGTCTAATGGAGTTGGCACAAATCAAGTGACGATGGGAATAATTTCTGCCCAAAAACCTTTTTTTTTTTTTTTTAGCTACATAAAATAAATGTTGTACTTTTACTTTTATTTTGTCCCACGAGTCATCGTTTAATAAATGCAGATTTGTTACTGGGTAGACAATTATAGAACTAAGATTAGATCAGGGGTGTCAAACATACGGCCCGGGGACCAGAACCGGCCCGCCAGAGGGTCCAATCCGGCCCACAGGATGAATTTGTTAAAATTTCACACTAATCTAAACGTAATGTCAAATGTCTAAATGTTAGTGCCTTTATAGATCCAGTGTGCTGTGTAAATAGTAAATTTAGTCATGATATTGTTGAAATTGCACTTATATTTCTCAAGAAATTTCATGTTTTGTAAAATTATCCTTCATTAAATGTAAAACAAAGGAGAAAAAACAAAGGAGTTCTTGTTGTTCATAAGTTATTATTCTATTATGTTGCTATTTTTACTGGTCCGGCCCCCTTCAGATCAAATTGTGCTGTATGTGGCCCCTGAACAAAAATGAGTTCGACACCCCTGGATTAGATGAACATGCCGGGACCACATGCGTTTTGCCGCTCAGTGGCGCCGATCAAACGCGAATAACATCATAACAAAATCAGGCAAATCAAACTACACCGAGTGAAGCTTGAGTCTTGTCAAAGCCATGTCAGTCACTGCATGCAATTACAGTGAGAGATGCTTCCACCTGCAGTGGCTTCTGTCTCCATGTTCTCCTCCAATGAACCATCAAAGCTCGTGCATTGTTCAAACTGCAATGAACAGCAAGCCCCTCTACTTAAAGTACCGAAGAACACCATTATATTCTACTCTGGATAAAACACTGATCGGCGCATCTTTGATGTACTAGAGGCTTCTTCCTATTAAATGACAGAGAAAATGGCTTCTGTCACTAATAGGCAGGAGGCAACTGGAGGCCTTTTCATATCGTACATAGTACCCGCAAATGCCCTGCAAGCTGCTGCTGCTGCTGCTGCTGTGCAAACATTAATATTAAATCTGTAAAACTTGCATGGTACAAAGCAAAGACCTGAGAAAACAAGAGAAAACAATTCCCCGACGCCCTAGAGACCTACAGGTCGGCGCCGCATGGAACAAGCATGTGTCAGTTTTAAGTCAATCTGATTATTGAATGACTTTGTGAGCAACTTTACAGTTTAAAAGTTTGCAATGCAATTTGGAAACATTTCATGCAGGAATAGACACAGAAACAGTGATGAAAGGTTGAGTGCAAATACTGATGCCTACAACTTAGCGTCACAGTTTGTTGTTTTTTTTTTTTGCAGAGAAAATTCTGTCTGCAGTTTCCTAATCCAGCCCAAACTGGGACGTGAGAGACAGCTCTCCCTGTTTTGGATGAGTACCTCCAGGCAGCTAAAGAGAAGTTTGTTCAGCCTAATCTGTGATGTGTGACTTTTTCCCCTCCGCTTCCCGACTCATGTAATCTGCTGTTTGTGTCGCTTTAAGTCCGGAGTATGGGGTCAAAGCGGGAGACTGCATGATGACGGGAGCTGTCATCTCTGTCCCATCGTTGGGTTCCGCCTGCAGCTAATCCCTGGAGTAATCCCAGCACCACATCAGGGAAATCAGACACACTAAAGCAGAGAGAGAGCAGGGCTTCACAACCTCCTGCACAGCCAATTTATACTGGAGACACACACACACACACACACAGTGTCAACACAGCGTCAACAATCACTTTACATGAAAATGCTCTCCATTTTATGCTTGATTGAGAACTGACACGTCACAACAAGTAAAAATGCAACTGAGGACAGTTTGCATTTAAAGTGGAATGGGACTCTCTGGGACTATGATTGAGATTTCTGGCATGAACTAAAACGCAAAAAGAAACCACACATGAATGCGATGTATTTACTTTTGGGATCATTTCTGTTCAGCCGCGGTATTGCCACTAATTTAAGGGTCATAAATCATTGCACTGACACTAGAACCAAGGCAGATCCTGGCTTTATCACAGAGCTTTTCACCATACAGTGCAACCATATTTCTCTCTTTTTTACCTCATTAGGAGGCTTTTGATGTCTTTGTGCATTAAGACTGTCTTTCCGGAGGCTGTCAGCTCCACAGCTATCAAGACATTTGTTCCCATTAATGATATGAAACAATAATAGCATCTTGTCAGCTGATTTGTGATTTTTTTGTGGTTTGTTTGTTTTCTAAAATAAGATGCATTTCAGACAAATGTTACACAGTCGGTTTGTCTGCGTACGCACAGAATCCACAATAATCTGCCCATTCGTGTCAGTTCAAGTGAAGCAAGTGAAGCGAAGAGTGACCTCGTCATTTTTAATATTCATTTGTCAGTAGAGAGAAAACAGTTGACTAGTCGACATGGACCCAACATGATGAGAAGTAAATCTGTGATCGTGTGTGATGAACTTTAAAAACTTAAAAAAAAAAGTTACATCAGTAAAACTAATATGGTATTTAGTAACCATGTATTATACCATTCATTATCATGACATTATTTCTTCTTCTGGAGGCTCACGAGAGTGCTCGCAGTTAGGAGTTGACCCTGTAAAGTGCTTCAAATTGCATTAATATCAGCATAACGTATAATGTCAGCAGGCCACAAACCGTCTCCTTGCCCGTGGTTGTAAAAATCTAAGAATCACCCCCGACGTTCTCTTTTTTTGTTTGTTTGCACAAACTGTGTAAAGGTTAAGTGGCCAAATGGATAAAGGATGTCTGTTTTCGTGGCAGCATCAGTGGCTCCATATAGTGGATTAAATCTGTACTACAATGCAGTTTGGGTGACAGCACTTGAGGTCAGACAAGGAGACGAGACGGATTCCTTTTCTCTGTCGCTGGCAAGCTCAGAGGCCTTGACCCAAATTTAATATGTTTGCTCAAAGAGACACGTACATACTCAGCATGAGGAGGATGTTGGCTGCAAAACCTAAACCGTGAAAGAAAACCAAGAATAGATGATAAAGTGATGTCTAGCCTTGGCTGTAATCGGACAAGTAAACCAAAGGGCAAAGATGGCAGGTTATTTAAGTACAATGTAGGCAGCAGCAAATATATTAATCCACTTTCAGAGTGGTCCGTAAATGCTACCCGTGAGGTACCCGTGAGGCTGATGAGGTTGATGGAGGGGTCAGTTTGAGTGAATTGTGACACCCCATCGGTTGCACATTAGGGTCACAAGGTAGACCTCGCCGGAATCAGATTGTCAAGGATGAGAGGAGCCACGGGCGACGTTCAATAAAACATGAGAGCAATCTTCTCACCAGGAGTAAAAGTGGTCGGTGTTTCAGCGTCAGGCGGCCCAAACAGATTTCCCCTGTGAGCCAAATTCACTGCAGCTGCTCGTTCACCACAGCTGGTCGTCCAAGCTGTCAACAGATCGACGGCAATGCCGGAAACAGGGCAGAGATTGGTCAAGCCATCGCACAGTGTCTGACCTCTGATGGAGCTTATCTTACCGCAGAAAACGTATATAGAGCTAAAATGATAGTGTGTGTCTGCTCCAGCTACTCTTTCTGCCTCATTAGTCGCTGATATTGGATAGGTTATCTCAGCTTGCGACACATTCTGAGGTTGCAGACGGCTCACCTTATCCCGAGAATGCTGCGGTGGAAAGGTTACTTTTTTTTTTTTGTGAGAATATCACACCCGAAATTTCCTTTTCTGAATTCTGTGATTACAAAGTTCAAACCCCTTTTATTTGTGTCTCCCGTGCGCCGGTGAAGGGTGTGTCGGTGATGGCTACATCCTGAGTCTCTTCCATCTGTGAAGACCGCCTGCTACGGAGCATGAAATGAGGAGGCAGATGATAAGTTTCTTCCTCACGCTCCAGGGAACACAGTCAGCCATGATGGAGGGAACCAAAATAGGCTGGAATCTCAGAGTTAGATAAGTATGTTTTCACCGACACCTTGACAGCCCATGATCTCTGTTTGGACATGGACACTTGGTTCCTTCAGTCCTGGAATCAGGACGTTTTTCAAGCTTGATTGTGTGGATGCAGTGTGTCTCTACACATATTTGTGCTTCCTGTTTTAATTTTAGTTCAAACTGCAAAATGGCTCGCAGCACTGACTGTAAACATTAAAAATCCAAGTCGTCCCCATCAGTGCATTTAAAGGAGCTGTGCAGAACCAGAGGGGCTCCACATCTTAATCCCAATTTCCCCCTTTACTGATAGAGTGCCAAGCTCTGGGAATTACCTGATGAACTGCGATCAAGTCCAAAGGATTAGCAGAATTTTTCTTTTTTCCAAAAGTCAGACTTTTTCTTATTATTTTTTTATTTTCTCCATCTCCGCCGGGTGATTTAGGAAAAGGCCAATGAGTGGATGTCAGAGCACAACTTTAATTTATGTATTTTTCTTTTCCGTGCAGGTTCACAGCAGCATGACATGAAGGCTGAGCAGTTAGTCAGCCATGATATTAGATTTTTTTCTCCCCTTATTGCGGACGATGGTGTGCACTTGAGGAGTTTTAGGACAGACAGCGTGTCAATCTAACGCCAGGTGAATGGACATATGGCTTTGTATGTAATCGTGTTATGTCATGGAAAATGGTCAGGTAAAAAGAGAGGGAACGTTTGGTCAGTCAGACGGAGGTGCAGCAGTGCTGCCATCTAGTGTTTTAATCCTTTACCTCACTAAATATCCATGTTCTGTCCATTTGAGCTTAAAAGCCATGCAATTTACAGTTAAGTTTAAAAAAAAAACTTTTTAAAATCTCAAATATTACTCTTGGGGTGTTGAAAAACAAAAATGTAACACATGTAGATATATTGAATTCCTGTATTTAAGATATATGTACATATGATATGCAAAATGTCTCACTGTAGGTGACATTTATTGAACTATCACTTGATTTAGTGACTTATATAATATGTCATGTTTTATTGCTATGTAAATGTTACATATATTACTTGTTTTTTTTTATTCCATTAAGCGGAAAAACATAACCTTTTCAATTTTGGGTGAATCCGTCATTTAAATGAATCTATTACTCGTGAGTGCTGTTCGCGACACGTGCTATTCTTCGGAATCCATGTTTACATTTTAGATCCAAGCACCTCTACAGCTATATATACATATATATATATCATATATATATATATGTATATATATATATATATATATATATGATATATATATATATATATATATATATATATATATATATATATATATACATATACATAATTGTTACCTATATATATAAGTTATCCAAAGGTTGTGCGGAACCTGCGTGACCATTCGCCACTAAACAGGAAGTGCCCTATATGACTTCGGCATGCATTGAGTTCCTCCGAATTTCCCGAAACTTGGTGGGCAGATGTTGTAGACCAAGGTGAACAAAAAAGTCGACCATAACCATTGCCTCAACTCAACAGGAAGTCGGCCATTTGGAATTTTGGCGTCCATTTTGGCGATTTGCACTCTCCGTAAATGAGCTACACACAGGTTTTGCGGATTTAAAAGTGAGGTGAGGGAACGGCTGCACGCGAGGGCCCTATCATGACTGTGTGCAGTGAAATTACAGTGAAACACAGCAGCACATTTGAACAACAACAACCAACAGCGTGTCTTTTACAGTTTTCGGTGGCAGACGTGACTAAGCATGGACAGAATTCAAAGGTAAAGTCCTACTCTTATTAAACCTTCTTTAGCAAATGAGTTGTCATTTTCAGATGATACAGACAATCATGACGCCGTATGTTTGGTTACTGCTCGGCTCTCCTCCTCCTCAGACAGCTGCTGTGCTGTGGCTCTGCCCGGTGATTGACTGACTGAGCGCGCAGGATGAGCTCCATCAGAACAGAGCCACTTATCACTCCAGGAGCAATAGATGACCCGAGACCGCAGAGGTGCAGTCTGGACCGCACGCGGTGTCATCTTTCAGCCGGGCCAGGAGAGACATAGAGAAGTGAGATTTAGAGGCAGCTTTCTTCACATTATCTCTCCCTCACTCCAGCGCTCATGTTGTGATGCTTCCTGGAGTCAAGAGCCACTGGAACACACATGCTACACCAATGTGTGCATACGGTATTTGTTGTAATGTGAATCATTGGATTTATCAGTAAAAATGTCAACAAAATTGTGTGAAATATCTTTATTTATTAGCTGCTCCACTTATTTTTTATAAGTGAAGCAGCTAACAATTTTTGGTACCTTTGGTTGCAGGAACTTTCCTTGGTCACAGAGTTACTTTGTCACACCATTCATACTTTATAGAACATTATTTTCTCTAAGTTTAAAGTTTATTATTATTTTGGTTACATTAACATGACAGCATTGTGGCGCATATGATACTAATGTCTTATTTTAAATACGTTAGTACTTTGTCATACTTGCAGTCTAGGATTTTAAAAGTTTTATTTTCAATAAACCAAATCAAAAAAATATAGAAAATATATACAAAATGAAAATAAAGTCAAGTTTTTATATACAGTGCTTCACCCAATGTAAGGTTGAGGCCACAGTGCCCTAAATTAACAGCGTTGGTAATTAAGAAAATAAAGCAGATTATTATTTCTTGTCAAATTATCGTATTAACTTGCGTTCCTGAACAGAAAAAAAATAGTTTTAGTGGTTAAATGATTATAATTATAATTGATTAATTTCTGATTTGTGCTTTTTATTATTATAATTATTATTATTATTTTGTCTTGTATACTTTCTATGTTATTTGTTCTTAACTATGAGGTTAGGTTTGATGAACCTTGGGCATTAGAGCATTAGAGCTGCACTCTATCCTGCATGTGCATCAAAATCAATGTACACTACTGACCGAACCGAAGCCCGGCATACATGGAACAACAAGCTCTTAAAATAATTGTCTTCATGTGCGGCTCAGTGAGCTGCTCAGTCTCCTGTTTGTGTGGGAGCGAGCTCTGCAGACACAGACACGTCTTTCCATCCGGGGAGAGCAGAGGTAGCGATGGTGATTTCAGTGGAGCTGACAGGCGCCCACCTCTGATTCAGTGTGATTTATTCCCACACAGAGCCTGGACATGGTCAGTGCGTCCACAGGTCAATTTGGCTTAGGTAGATGAGAAGCCGTCTAACTGAAAGAGCGGGGGCCAGCCATGTTCTATTCCCCCCTCTATCAGAGCCCCTGCTATGGTCAATTAATCCTCTGCGCACCAAGCAGAGACTCTGGCAGGGATTTCTGTGTATTATCCCTCTGTGTGTGTGTGTGCGCGTGTGTGTGATCTTATAGCATTGTTGGGACCAGGCTGTTTAAAATGAGTGGACGTCCTTAAAAGGAATGAGGAAAACAGTGTGTTCAGTGTGTTATTGCTCTGTAATGTTTATTAAATCGCATTCATTGACACGTACTGCACAATCTTTTCAATGCAAACCCTGGTAAATATCCCACATTTGCCCAAAATGTTAGCTTCACTTTGGTTTTCCATCCATCCATTTTCTACCACTTTATGCTCCACAGGAGGGTCGCGGGGGGGGAGCTGCGCCAATCCCAGCTGACATAGGACCATTGGAGATAAAGAAGGTGGAGGATTTGAAGTATTTAGGGTCAACAGTCCAGAGCAGTGGAGATTGTGGAAAAGAGGTGAAGAAACGTGTTCAAGCTGGTTGGAATGGGTGGCGAATAGTGTCAGGGGTAATGTGTGATAAAAGAGTATCAGCCAGAATGAAAGGAAAGATGGTGAGACCAGCGATGCTGTATGGTCTAGAGACCTAGAGTGGCACTGAGGAAAAGACAGGAAGCAGAGCTGGAGGTAGCAGAGATGAAGATGCTGAGGTTCTCTTTGGGAGTGACGAAGATGGATAGGATCAGGAATGAGTCAATCAGAGGAACAGCACATGTTAGATGTTTTGGAGATAAGGTCAGAGAGGCCAGAATGAGATGGTCTGGTCATGTACAGAGGAGGGATAGTGAGTATATTGGTAGAAGGATGCTGGGGTTGGAACTGCCAGGCAGGAGGTCTAGAGGAAGACCAAAGAGAAGGTTTAGGGATGTAGTGAAAGAGGACATGAAGTTAGTTGGTGTGACCCCTGAAGGGAGCAGCTGAAAGAAAAAGAAGAAGAAGAAGAGCTCATATCGTCCAACCCAACTGTTGCTTTTCCCAAAAAGGTTGCCCTTTGTTTAACTTGACTGGCCCCCGACTGACCAGACGAGACACCCAGTGGCTCACAGGTCATTTGAGTTTGAGAGTGTCCAATTTACCTAATCCCAATATCTCTCTCTCTGTGTCCTCATCGTGCAGGCTGCAGGATCCAGATCCAGCTCAAAGCTAATGTTATCATTATTATTATTGCATTAGATGGGATTTAACAAACTTTTGGCCTCTCACATCTTCCAGGCTCAAGGTGGTCAAAGAGCTGCCCGACCCAGCCCACCTCATAATCCTTAAAACGGGCATCTCTCTTCCCCTTCTCTTACTTTTATGGTCCACATCCTGTGTTGTCCCTCTCCTTTCCCACCGGAGATGAGTGACACATCAGAGAGACATCCCTCAGCTAATCCTATCCTCTATGCTCTGTGAAAGTAAGCTGCAAGCCTCGAGCCCGTATGCACACTTTATTTGTTGTCATTTGAAATCATACTTTATGTCAGATGACGGGAGTCCCCCTTTTAACAGTCAGCGACGTGTCTCTCAGAAACAGAAGAACATCAAAGAGAGACAAGAATTCCTCCAGGTCTAATAGTTGGTTATTGTTGGATTTGCTCCAGGAGATACTGATGATGAATGCACTGGCAGCGTGCCTTTGTTTTGGGTTGCATATTTTTTTAAAGCTTCCCACACTGCTGTCATTACACAACACAGGGGATGACATAAGCATGACATATCACAGTTCCCGATGAATTCATTTACTTTTTGCTAAGACTTATTTGTCCAGCAGGTGGTGCCAGCGAGCTGGTGATCCTCCAGCCACAGACTGTGAATGAACAGGCCTGTGTTCCCAGTGCTTTAGCTGACCTCCCATTCCCCTCTGCTGCACACACCTTGTCAGCAGGTCGGCCGTTATCTCTCCCTGGCTGAAAGTGAGCCATTGAGTGCACACTTGACCTTGTCATTATCTTGTACCTGGCTTTATTTCCACTCTCCTTTGTTTCTTTTGTTTGTTCCTTGACTTTCCCTCTCTCTACACTGTTTGCACAAAGATAAGAGCAGAGTTTATTTACTGCCCCAACAACATTTACTGCAACACACCCTCTCTTCTATCCTGCCCCGTGCTTTGTTATAGAAAAGGAAGCCTTGTATTTAGGCCCCGACCATAACCTTCCATGTTGGTTTGAGTTCTAATATTCGGCAACCGCTAAGTCCTCTTTCTTTCATGCGCCAAATACAGCAAACACGAGACACAAGATCATACTTTATTAGTAAGTACAAAGCGTTTTTAAGTCATGGGTGGCTGCTCTTCCTGTTAAACACATCACATACAAAGACAGAGTGCACACTTCAAAGGAGGTCTGGAAGAGGAGGAACAATTAACGTATTGATGCATTCTTAGCTTTCACTCGTGTAATATTTTCACGAGGCACTCGTTTGATATCCGGGGCAGCTTTTTATTTTTGTCTTGTGCAGTGGATACAGGGTTTGGTTGGGATGCAGTCGAGTTTCAAAGTCACTTTTGGAATAACAATAAGCATATGCTACCCATAAACCAAGCCCTAATATATCTGTCCATCAAAAGGCTCACTGACAGCATAAGGGGAGATAGCGCTCGCCTTTGATTCTAATGCTAAGAGCATAATTTATGGACAATGCTTGAATGGCTTTTTAAGTAAGAATAGATTAAAGGAGGTTGCGTGCGCGAGGAGTCGAGAAAGTGCCTGTTTTTCAAACCTCTTGGGACTGCGAGAGAGTTGACGAACAAGGGTGGGTGCAAAGAGTGATTAGCTCCATCGATATATCGTGCTAACAAAATAGTGTGCCAATCGCAGTCACCCCTTGAGTTTTCTTCTCTTTTTTTTTTTTTTGTAAATATGAAAGACCTTGTCCTGTCAGTGACTTCAAACGTGGCAGCAGCAGGCCTCATACCGGGCCATGGCGTCTCCCTGAGCACTTCCCCTCCATACATCAAACCCCGGCTGACAAAAGAAGCGCTAGGTGGCATAATGAGGCACATCGCTTCTTTCAACTGCGCGTGAAGTGCGACATTCTCTGTCATCTTGTGTCATGTGTCGACGCCGCCGCCTGTGTGTGACGACCGGACAGTCCCGACAGACACCATCCCCCGCACACACACATCGGCCCCTCACTCCTTGGACACTCGCCACTGAAAGAAGCATCAAAGTCCAGCAAGTCCCTCAGAGTCAACAGTCGTGGATGTGTGAGAGACACTTTCAGTGCAGAATCCTTGATATTTAATTGTCTCATCTATGTCCAGAGGAAATCAACGACAGACTAAAACTAAACTGATTTTCTGACTTGGGAGTCACAGATGCAGAAGATGCAAAAGATACTAGAAGATACGGCCTGCTTTGTGATTCTCAGGTCGCGTTAGAGGCAAAGCGGACTGTTTTTTTCATGGACTATAGGTCAAACTAAGCTCGCCAGGATCCCATGTAATACCCCCATCCACTGCCCGGCAGATAAGATCCCTTGGAGGGATCGAAACTATGCAGCCTTGTACTGTGCCGCTCGTAAAAACCGTAGCGCTGGAGCCAATCCAGTAAGCTATGAGATGCTTCATAATAGTGTAAATGTGAATCTTCCAAAGGCACAGAAAGAAAAAAAAGAATCCAGCATGTCTCAACACAGCCGGAAAAAAAAGTCTGGTTTCTGCTCCCTGGAAGCTTCCACAAAAGCTTTATTCATATTCACACGCCATTCATCCCAATTCATGGCATAATATAATTGGACAGGTGGATTGATAATCTAATATGGCTTAGTTTTTTTCATCCTGTTCCTCTCACTTTTCAAATAGTTTCCTCGGAGCCCGAGGGTGTGAGCCATCCTGTTTTCTATGGCCACTAAAATACCTCAGAGCATGCAGTGCCTCGCTCGCTGCCAGAGAGGGAGGCGAGTATTGTTTTCATGACAGAGATCAATGGGTGGGTGAATGTGCTTTAATTCTGCAGGAGCTCCTCTCCCAGGCTAATAAATGCAAGCCTCCCTGCTGACTGGGCTGTCGTGCTGAGCCCAGCGGGGGTCAGCCTTTTTGTGTTCCTGTGCCCAAATTATGGAACCATCAATACGCTCCCTGGAACCAGTCAATAGAAGCCCGCTTTGTGGCCGAGGGGAGACCGACTTCAAGGCGGATCCAAAAAGAGAGGAAAAAAAAATCCTAATCTCCGACACATTTTTACGGAATCGGATCAGAATCGGAACGCACAGACGTAGCATACATTCAAACACTGTGCAGATATCGTGTGTGTGTGTGTGTGTGTGTCAGCAGCACACAGTCACACCCAGACAAACCTGTTCGAGCACTTTGTCGATAATTATTTTTTACACGCTGCAAATTGTTTACAGAGTCAGAACCAATGAGAGTCAGAAAGTGGATGTCACATTCATGCAATTTGTAATAAATCGAATCGCTAAATAATCTATAACTGTGTAAGTTCAGCCGACGAAATCTCCGCGCTTTGCCTTTAAGATCTCCAAAAACAACATGTTTCGACAACGCGTTGCATTTCTCTTGCCCGAACCAGGTTTTTGTGAAAACTTTCCTTTGACAATACGCAGGCAGGGAAAACTGTTGCCATGCACGAGTGCGTTTCCTCACTGCCGTACTGCTGCTTGTAGCATCAAGTGAATTATTAAGTATTCAGTATCAAAAAGCGTGTAAAACTCCATCCTCCTCAGCAATGTCAAAGTGTTTTCTTTCCCTCCTTCCTTTTCTCTCCTCTCTTTTTTTTTTTATTTTTGTTGGTTTCTCAAACATCAAGTTTGTCTCTGGATTTTCAAACGGGTTAAAAAAAATAAGAGTTTCCCCAGCTTGCAGGCGTATTCAAAGGCCGCGTTCTTCAGATGTGCCACCTTGCAGCGTGGTGGTGGCTGTGCAGGAACAGGATCATTCAGATATGCTAATGGATCAGCGGGGTTGCTCCAAGCGTGGCTTACCCTGCTTTAAAGACAGCTGCCTTCTCCCTTTCTTTTCATGCCCTACTCACAGCCTGTCTCTCCCTCTCCCACTCTAAATTGATAGCAGGTTGAAATTTAATAACCATTATATTTCGACTAATTAGACAGATAGAGCAATTAGGCGGGTGCATGTAAGTCCGGTTTGTGAAATGTATGAGACAAAGAGAGTTCAGAGGATGAGTTTTGAGCAGCCAGTGAACACAGCTGAGGTTAGAGTCAGCACAGTGTAATGATATCATGCTCAATGCAGAGAAGTGCAAATAATAGAGCCAGTGCACACTGGCCCTCCCCTTGGCAAAGTGGCCCTTCTGTGTCAGTGCTTGTGTGTGAGTCGCTGGCTCTGCCGCCGAAGCCCCAGTCCCACACTCTCCTGGGCTATCTATTCTCTCCAGCCAGAGTCATGCTGCGCAGGAATCCTGGGTGATTGGGTTTCTTTCAGGGGCCTTATAGTCAGTCATAAATCGGAGGGGATCCTGCCCGGCCCCTCGCTCTCGCCCCTAACCCTGGCTCCAGCTGGCAGTGGACGATTGTTGGAGAGCCGAGGTCATTGCAGGGTCGCTCTCTATGGCGCTTCTTAACTCCCCTTGCCTATTTTTTTTCCACCCCTCCTCTGCCCTGCACTGTTCCCCCCACCCTTTTCTCTCTGTCCCCTAACTGGGGTTGCTAGGGCTTGGTATTTGCTTTTTAAGACCATGTTGTAATTACAGAGGAGCTCTGCTCCCCTTGCTGCCTCTGGTTCCCTCTCTGGTTCCCTGATTCTGGTTCCCTGGCAATCTTATCCTTCACCACAAGCTTGTGTGTGTCCTCTTCTCTGGACACACACACACACACACACACAACCGATTCAGTCAAATTTCATAACTGGTATAAATGTTTTTTTATACTTTATTAATCCCCTTAGGGAAATTATTCTCTGCATTTTCACCCATCCTAGAATTAGGAGCAATACTTTCCCCGCACATCGTGCACATGTGCAAACTGAAGTGTTGGGTATTAAGACCCGCTCACCAGACAACAGAAGATGGCGAAGCGAGATACTACAGGACCCTGAACACAAATCCACTCAGAGTGGACAGTCATAAATGGAAATCAACAAAATCAGGTGCGTTACTGTACGGCTGTTTGGCGCTGATAGCTGCTAACATACAAAATCCCTGCACCCCTGCATTGGACTATTAAATTCAAATATTATTTTTCTTTATCATTTTTGCACGAGCATTTATTCCCTTTATATTAAATATTATAAACATCTGCAATGTGGTTAAAACTTCGATCTGTTGTAGGGGATCCACGCTGCAGAGAGCATGAGACAGCAGTGCACAGGTCTTTTCTATGGTCGTTCACCCCTCTGCCAACATCTGGGACCATAAACCAAGATCAGAACGTGACAGTGAAACAAACAGTCACTGGGTAATAAAAAAAAGGAGGCGGAGTGGTGTTAAAGCATAGGTTGGCCTTGTTGTTGAGTGAACAGTGAGTTATGTAGTGTCTGTTTCTTTTTATGTCTTGGTTTGTTTTGACGTGTTATTCAATGAAAGGTAATAATAATCATTCTGGTAGAGAAACACCAACATTTACTGCTGCTGCTGCTGCTTTAACTGTCCTGGGTCCATGGGTCAAAAGCCTGCACCGCGTGGCTAATCATAAATACGCTGTGTCGTGTTGGTATAGCCCAATAAAGCACGCGCTGGAACAAAATTATTATATCCACATCACAAATCCTTTAAAGTGAGCAAAATATTTGACGGTGTGCAGAGGCTTGTCGTTCCCCCGGCACACATCAAAGCCATCTGAACCAAAATATCACAAAAATGCGTACAGTGTGCATTGTTCCCTGTGAAATGGGATACAGAGCCATTGTTCTATTTCAGTTTGCTTCAATCTCCTCCGCTGCATCCTGAGTCATCGCTTCGCTGTTTTGATTTCTGGCGAACAGTATCAGCGCCAGGGACGCCGCTTCCTCCCGCAAGACAGATGGGAACAAACCCAGTACGATCACTTCAAATAAACAGGATGCCATTAATTGTGTGCCCCGACAATTGATGTGCGTCCCCTTGGTATTCAATGAGAACTCGATTCATCGTTTTAGTGGTGTGAGTCGTTGCCAGTGAGGAAGAGATGAGTTGTCTGGCAAGGAATAAATCACTGGTTGAAGCCCAAATTACTCTGCAGAGACCCGGCTAATTCATAACTATGCAGAGTTAATCCATTTATATTATAGCGCTGTGAGAACTGCATGTCGAACCCAAGAAAAACAAACAACGTTGAGAAAACTCTCTTTCGATATTGTGTTTTTTAATACAGTAAATAACAAAATCCAGACTTGAAACTCAAACTAACCTTGTATCATGCGTGGTTTAGAGGTGGATATTAAAAGTTGTGTGTCCATTTAAACGTGAGGCACTTATTAAAGGTTAAGTAGAGGTAGAATGCACACCACTAGTAAATGATTACTAATACTTACTAATATATTAACTAATGTGTTAAGTAATGCATACATAATGATAGCTAATTACAATATTAAACTTTTATTAATGCTCAATAATGTATTAACTAACTTTGAGTAGTAAACATTAATTAACTGCTAATGAATGCATGAACTACTATGTTAACTAATGCTAAGCAATACATTAAACAGTTAATTAATGCTTGCTAATTAAGGGACCCTTATTGTAAAGTGTTAACCCAAATATGTTTAAAAGTTGCTATTGAGCGTTTTGGTGCATGAGGGTAAACGGTGTAAATAATGACCCCGAAAGATGTAACACGGTGGGACAAAACATGACATGTTGCTCAATGATTCGCCCTTTGAAGACGCGTGTCCTGTGCGGCAATTACGCTGTTTCCATATTCCATTTCCTTTCCAATTTGTGCAGACAACGTGGAAATGAATATTGATGTATGAATGGAACCACACGCAGAGCTCATGTTCTCCTGTGCATAGCAGTGGGATACATTATAATCACTTGTGGCACTTTTGTCTCACTGTAGCATCAACGTGTTCTCGACTTGTGTCACTTGTCACGTTTGGAATGCCACGAAAACCATTTGCCGACAGCGACGTTCGCACATTTTACTCTGCACAGAAACTTCAAGTGTAACAAAGTGGAGAAACCAGTCAAAAAAAAAAAAAGGCTGAATGTGATACTGAATGTATGAATGAAGCCCACCAGGAAGTGATACCTAACAGTTCACTACGTGCAGCCACGGGGTGGAGGTTTGTGCGAGGCCGGTATCACATGCACGTATCACATGTCAAAATATCAACAGCCATAAACAAACACCTGCACAAAGCAGACATACCTCTTTGGCTTTGTTTTTGTTTCCTCGCCTCTGTTGAGCTGAGGAGTTCCTCCAGGTGTTGCCAGGTCTGTTTGCTTTGACACCGTCACAGCGGCAGGTTAACAGCTCCACTACGGCTCAACCAGCCGGATGAAAGGGTTTCACCTAAAGGTGCTAATGGAAATGTCCTGAGCCCGACACACCAAGGCACTCATGTTGAAACCATGTGAGGCTGAAACCTGGCGAGGCGGCACTTGTTTGTCCAAACACAGTGTGAGTGTGCTGTGGTGGTGACAACCATGTCCCATTCTTTCGGGTGATAGTTAGCTGTGTCCCGGTCCTGGTGTTGTCTTTCACCGCTGACCTGTTTGAACTACAGTGGGCCGTCTGTTGTCGCCCCTGTTTAGACAGCAGTATATGTTGACTCTGAACTTCTGCACACTGTCAACAGTATACTTGACACTCTAGAGGCAGGAACCTTGAAACTGTTTGCCCTCCACTTGTTCTGCCTCCCAGGCAAATGCAGACGTAAACTTTTCTCCACATTTGCGCCGGAGATGAAAATGGCACAACCCGCGAAAGAGACCACAGCTTTCGTACAACATTGTCTATTCTAGTTGTTTTCAGACTAGTTATCTAAGAAATGACGTCACTCTCGTCGTAATTGTATGGTAAATATGGGATGGTTTTCATTAGCCTAACTTTGGATAGAGACTGGGAAAGGGATAGTTACTGCATATATTATAGATACAATATGTCATGTCATTATAAAATATGGTTATTATTACTATATGTATTACTTTAAGTGTCTTATTTTCACCTTTAGTCAAGAAACATAAATGTCTTCTTCCATTGGTTCCAGTGATTGATGATTGATTTGTACGAAGCAACAGAGAAAGAAAAATAGCTCCAAGCTTTAGGCAACGAACGCTTTTGATAACGAGCTTGGACCAAGCCTGGCTCTCCCAAACTCAATCTGCACCGGTCGATTGCACATCTAACATCCTAACAACAGCCGCCTGTGCTTGATGTCGGCTTGATGAGTTGTGTCTCTTATCACAGTTGCTAAAAGAGCCACCACCAATTAAACTGTAAATCCTTCTTCTGAAACCTTGACAAGAAGCAGCGATGGCCTTGTCTGCCACACCTACTAAATAAGTAATGTGGACATTAATAATGGCATAATTGTCAATACTAGGTAAAACAGGTGTTCCACCAAGAAACACACATACAGAGATTAAATGAAAAAAAAAATTAATTATTGTATAAGCCCGACATTTAAAAGACATGCAAACCCAGATGTTTACATGTCTTTATCCTCTTTATCCCAGAAATAATAGAAGAAGAAGCCAGAACACAGAAGCACAACATGGCAATTCAGTCCAGTACATGTGTTGGAGATGTTTGACTTGATATGTTTAAACGAATACCTCACCGATTAGCATTTAGCTTTGGATTACTAGAATAGGGCTAGTATTTTTGAGAAACTGTGCTTCCCAACCTTTTTTTTGTTACGTGCCCACCAGTGACACTTGGTCTGCAGCGCCTTGCACTTCTTAGACCCACTCGGGGACCTCAGTCCCGGGAATGTAAACAGTGTCCGCCATCTTTGCTAACAGTGACCTCTGCTAATGTGTAGCGCCTTGAGAGAATGTATAGTAAATGTAATTAAACCGAATTGAATCGCATTGGGACGAGCTCCACTAAACTGAAACGTACTGATTATGTGGGACGCCAGATTCCAACAGCTATCACTCTTAAATGTAAGACGGAGGGTAAAACGCACATTTTATATGTTACGGTGAAAGGAAAGCTTTAATAATAGTTACACTGCCTTTGCTCTTATCGTCCATCAGACGTCTTTTAGCCTTGACGTGTCCAAAATGGACCACAAGTACGATCACGCAGCAACGCCTGTCGCCGAGAATGGGAATGACAGGTTATGTCAGCGCTGTTTTGATATCTGAGCCTGAGGAATGCCTACGGATACACTGATCCTTTGTCTGAGAAGGAAGCCTCATGGATGAGGTAAGACTGCTTACAGCTATGAAACAATATCTGAAACAGATTAAAAGACATTTTCCTCGGCGTGTTTCATGTTCCTCTCAGCTCCTCCAGGTGAGAGCAGGGCGGATGTGCTGCAAATGATGCAGAAAACAAAGTTGATAATATCTTATCTATTAACTGCGAGACATTTCAGATTTCTGAGCATCCACATTGTTCAAACTCACTGGCCTGTGGTGTCAAAACACTAATTGTTTTCAGCCTGTCCACATACCTGTTCAGGTTTCACTCGGTAGGCTCGTCAGCCCCTCCCATGACTTCAAATGCGGCGACGCCGAATCCTTCACCTGCGCCTTCGTTCACTCCCTCACACCTTGTTGACAACCTGCAGTGCAGGTCGATAAATTACCCGTAATTACGTGGAGATCTGTGCTCGCCGTGACAAAGAAAGGAATTTCGCTGGCTGTGTGTGCTATTCCTGGAACATCGCGCTCTCCGGCTCTCTAATTAAAGCTGACATCTTTTAAGTTTGCAGTTATCGCCCGGAACTTCATCTGCGCCTCATTCTTTCGAACATTAAAGCATTAAACATTTCAAAAAAAAAAAAAAAAATAGCCAGTGTGAAACGTGTGTTTAAAAAAAAAAACACTCTTCAGTCTTGTGGCAAATCTAAATCAGCTTCAGAGTGATAGGCTCCACATGTGTTTCCTTTTTAGAAAAGAGACCCACGCTCCAGATGAGAAGACAATGACAAATCTTGGCTCTACACGGCTTCTTTTGTCCAAAGATTCATAGCAAATAAGAGCGCAAAACAATGCCGTTCCCACACTCACTCCTCCTGCCACTTGCATGCTTGTCATTAGACGTTCTCATTATCCCTTCTAGGGTCACGGGGCAAAGTGAAAACACACTTTGCAGGGGAATGAAAAGTTCCCCCCGACGGCTTAGATCTCACGCTCTGTGAAATCTGTTTATTCCTGATCATTATTAGTGTTTTTCCCGTCTGTATCAATAGTCACTTTCCTTTCTCCCCGCAGCAGCTCCGGAATCTCCACCGCTGGTGCTGAGCACAGCACAGCCAGCGTCAGTACCACAGAGTGCAAGCAAAGGAGGAAATCAATAGAGAAAATATCGCTGCAGGCTCACACATTTTTATCTTGCTTTGAACGAGTCAGCTTTAATTTTGCTTTGATCTCAATTTGCTGCTTTTGGGATGGCTCCGCTGCGCATGGACGAGGGAGGAAAAGCTTTCTTACAAAAGACCCTTTCAACTGAGGCCTTTATTTTTTATTTTCTTTTGCCTATATGTGTCAGTGTCCATTACTGATTTACAAGGAATGAAGACACACAGGATCAAAACAAGTTCTACTACGGGACGCCCTCGGACCCAAGTCGCGCAGACGGTTCGCCAAGTGCACTCGATCTATTCTAGTCAGGGAGGGTTCACAGCCGAGCAGAGCAAATGTTGGACAGTGTTAGCGAGGGGCCACAATAAAGAGATCCTGAGTGCTGCTGTCAGAGACGGCCTAGTGTTGCTGTAGGAGTAACAGGTTGACATCAGGCACAGCTGGCGCTGTTCTCACTGCACTCTCCTTCCCCTCGCGTCATTAGAGCTGACACACCAAAAAGGCTTGTAGCCTCACCTCAGGACTGCGCCTTCCCCTCATCTTTTTTCCCCCAAACCGGTGGAGGAGAGTTGTTTGGGAATTTGTTTCTCTTTTATGAAGCAGAGACAAAAGGCTGGAATAAATGACCGGGCAGAGAAAAGACCAGCGCCTTGCTGGGGAGAAAGGGAAGGGTCTAATCTAATTTGGGTTAGAGGAGGATGTGTGCGGCGTGGGCGCACGTGCACGCGAGTGTGCGTCCGTGCGTGCGTGTGTGTGTGTGTGGCTGTGGCGCACAGTGTGAGGGGACTGTGGGAATGGGACAGGAGGACTGCACAATTGAATGGAGCCTCCAGAGCCAGAAGCAGTGGGGAGTCTCCTCAGACGCGCTGATACCACACCGGCCACTCAAAGAGGGATTAGGCCAGAGAAGCCCTTCCTGATTAGCAATTCACACTCAAGTGCCCCCACAAGGACCTCGGGTAATAATATCACCATCAGCGTCCCTCACGGACCCAGGCAATCAAATGCTTACTCCCTTTTTGACTTTTACTTCCCCCTCCTTCATCCATAGTATTCAATAATCACACTTGTGTTTTGTTTTTTTTAAAGAACTTTGTAGAAGCTATGAGCCCCCACCCCCAACCCCCACACACACACACATACACACACTAATGTGATTTTCAAACACCAAAAATAATTTTTGGAAGGCGACTGTAACTGTTATGGTTTCATGGCCGTCTCAGGCTGCTGAACTCAGCCCTCCCCTCCTCCTCCTCCCTCCTCCTCCTCCTCCTCCTCCTCCTCTCCGTTTTAAACGACCGCCACATGAAAGTGAATGATGTAAGCACACCCCGCTAAACTAATATTGCTGTTTCAAAGCAGCTCCTACCCAGATGTTTCCCGGGCTTCGTAACAAACAAAATGCATTACAACACTGTTTATCGCAGATTGGCCTCGCGGCGCCGCCCGTCCATTTAATTATGCTAATCTAGTCTGTAAACACTTACAAAAGGTCACCCGCGATCCTTCTCATCAACCACAGTTTGTAATGAATGAGGTCAAAGGGCGAAGCTTCATCTGATGGCAGTGAAACAAAGCAGATTTCACTGGAGCGATGTGAGGAAGGAGTGAACGGAATTAGTCCTCATTAATAAGTCACTTTATTGAACTACTTAAACCACACGAGGGAAGAATACTGCAGGCTTTGATGATGACAGGGACCTTCAATAATTCATTGTATGAGTCGTTTGCGTTTCCTCAAAATGCCTGACCCTTTATTGGAGCTGGTGCTCTTCTAAAGCGCCGGCATTTAAAGACAAGACAGAAACCAAATCGTCCTTGTGAGACATCGCTGAACCGAGTCATCACAGTTTTACGTCCTTTCGTCCATACGTTGCATCTGTGCCTTTTGCTTTTTTGTGTGTGTGTGTGTGTGTGTTTTTGGCGATGAGAGGGAAATTGTTGATAAATAGGATCACCCTGAGCTAAATGCCCAACTCATGCAATCAGGGGGGAGAACAGGATCCGTGGACAATGGACAGGGCATGCAGACAAATAGCCTCACCTCCAACTGAGTGTGTTGTTTCTTCTCATTGTGCGGCGTGAAAGAGAAGAGGAGGGCCTCGGATAAGAAGATTATAGGCCGACCCCACCCGTACGTTTAATCAACATGCCCTTTCATCGCCGGCAACAATGCTAAACATGTCTAAAAATGTCGCCCCATCTCTCCTAAAGCATACCTCACATGTTGGAACAGCGAGCCGCTCAGCAAACCACAGCAATTAAGTGAAATATTACTATCATTCTTCCTGATATTAGATCATATTTCCCATCATGTAAGCGAGAGCATCAATTTCAGAAACGTCACCATGATAGTGCTGCTTTTTTTCTTTTATTTCAAGCACTGCAAACAAAAAAATATGCGTTGGCCTCAGTTCATTTTTGCTGATCAGAATTCCCTTAAGAGCCCAAGGAGCTTTGTTTCTTCACCCTTCACTTCTTTCATCCGTGGTTAAATATGTAAATAAAATGTCTAAAGTCATTCTTCAAAGGGGAACAAAAGAAAAAAAAAAAGGGGGCTGGGGGAAAAGACAGCCATAAAATTCTTCCAATTCTCCATAACATTAGCCAGAGGGGGCCAGCTTCCAGCCAGAGCCTAGCAGCAGGGGAGCGAGCTCGCTCCATAGAATCACACATCTCAAATCCCACACACAAAAAATAAAATATCTTTTCAGCTTCAGCCATCAAAGCCCCCAACCCCCAACCTCCAACCCACTTTATTAGTTACAGAATTATCTCACAGTTGCTGATTTTTCAGAGATGGAGCCGCCGTGCCGCTTTTTTTTTTTTTCTTCCCATTTTTGTCGCACTGTTGTGGTTGCAGAGATGAGATAAAGTGTTTGTGTGTGCATATTTTGCACATATGTGAGTAGGAATGAGCTATGGTGGGGGTAGTGTACGTGGGGGGGGGGTAAAAAAGACGGAAAAAGAACAACATGAAAGAAACAGTAGTGGCTGCCGAGGCTATGGATGCTAAAGAGCGAACGGGGCCCGATTCCTCTGCTTTTCTTCTCCTTTTTTCAAAGAGATATCATCATGACCGGCAAAACAATCATGAAAGAGAGGCGGGCAGGAGAGAAGACAGGCGAACACAACAAAGCCGACAAATTACCACAAACTAGTGTGCAAACTGCGTCTTCTTGTGAGACTGTGTAACAACGCTATCTTGTCAGTCTCATTACACCAAAGGCAGCAGTAATAAGGGCGGCTGTTTGCTTTAAAATGTGCCAGACAGGGTTCCCATCAAAGATGGAGAACCGAAGTGGCCCGGCTTCGGTCGATGCACTGATATTACTCTGATATTACATTATCCTTTTTAATGTCTGTATTGTCGTGTCATGCACACACTGGCGACATAATAAAAGTGTAAGTCGTGAGGGAGGGACGGTGATGGCTTGTCAGCTGTTGTCTGTGCCCTTTGTGAGCGGGGGTCAGACTATAGAACGTCCACGCTGCTATTGAACCTTTGACAAAGAGAAAATGGTTTGCAGGCCGTTGTGAATTTCCCACTGAAATTATACAGTGTATGTTTCGTTTTTTTCTGCTCTTTAGAGGTCGTGTTCTGAGCAGACCTCTTCAAACGCTAACAGCTGGATGAACGGAACCCAAGCTGCATAGGACGAGTGTATTGTGTTTGTAAGTGTATTCATCCCCTGTATTTATGCCGCTGCTCCACACATATTGAGCTCCAACAGCTGAACAGCCCCCACTAAGATATGCTGTGCTTAAACCATTTATGCACACTGGTGCCAGGTTTCTCATCTTCCCCAGACACATTTTAGAAATACCTCTAAAAGCACTTTAGTCACTCTTGTAAAAAGAAACGTGAAAGCATGTGCATGTTTACTTGATGAAGACCATGACTTGGGCCCCGAGTATAAATCTCACTGGCGCGACTGTTTTACACGGTAACGTGAGCGAGGTCTGGAGCATCTCGCTCACATAAACACACACATAAAAATAGCTATTCTTCTTGTAGATTAACACGCTATATTTCTCCATGAACAGGCTGGTGATGTAAAAACCGAGATGGAGTCCTCACTTGCTGTGTAAGCGATGCATCATCGGCGTGCACTGATGCAATTTATTAAAGCGCTCTATGCGCTGACGTGTTGAATTCAGTCTATTGAATGAAAGTGCTGTGTTTCACTTTAACGGGCTGGTAAAAGCTTATCCATCCATCCACTTTTCTAAACCGGATCACAGAGAGGCCTGAGCATGTTCCTGTTCCAGAGACAGAGATAAATACGAACGACAATTGGAAGAAGAGAAGAGGAGAGAGAGAAGAGACACAGAAATCAAGCCGAACAGTGCCGAACTGTAGATCAGTTAAAAAGACTTAACAATCCTATAAAACGTGGGTTAATCTCCAAAAATTACCAGGGAAATGTCTAAAATCTCAATATTGAACAGTGGAGTCTGGCGTATTTAGCGACAGCACTGCATCACAAACCCTGTGACGGAGTCTGTGCATGGAGGAAGAACTGAACAAATAGTTTGAATGAACTGAAAACAACTGCTTTACAAGTCACTAGTCACTCGTTTGTGTGACGAAGACGCCGCAGTTTCATGCAGCCGTGACTCCGCCCACATACTTTTTTTTGCAGGGGAGATGCGAATGAAACTGTGCCATGCCGTGCCGTGCTGTGCTGTGCCGAAGCGAGGTGATGCGGGACCATAGTGCAAGAGCGGACGGTTGCTTGTCTCTAATGTGGCGCTCTCTATGATAGACTGTCCCACCTTTTGCCCTATGTCAGCTGGGATTGGCACCAGCGCCCCCTGCAACCCTCATGTGGAGGATAAAGCAGTAGAAGATGAATGAATGAATGCAAATATGCACATCATGTGATAGATCTTTTGACACAGAGCAATTTCCTGCAGCACAGGCCCATATTTGCAAAAGAGTCAAGAGTCGATAGAGTCTGTTCGGAGGTTGTAAGGTTGGTTTTAAGTCATCGTTGGCATCGAGAACTGAGAACATTATTAAAAAATGCTCATGTGCAAACTGTCAGTGAGCAGATGTCACCGTGAGTGATGTAACACTTTCATAACAAAAAAAGCATTTTACCCTTCCTTGCATGTTTGCGGGGTTTTTTTATCCCTCGCTGAGAAAGACAGGAAATGACTGCAAGGTGTCGTTGAATTTGACCCAGAGAAAAGTGGCCAGAACACACAGATTCCCACACTACTAAATTATAAACAGATTCTAAATTGGGAAACGCTTTTATCAACATCCTTCACATCCTACACATGTTCCCCAGGAGTGGTTTGTTCTGGTTTTAGAAGAATGTCATGGGAAGTTGCATCGAGGCAACAGACAAATTCACTGCACTTTTCTGTTTCAGTATAGTTTAGCCTTTTTGTTTTTGACTTTTTTTGACTTATTATGTATATATATATATATATATATATATATATATATATATATATATATTATGGGGAATGTATTGTATTCAACAATGGGGTAAAGAACATGTGCATGTTTTTTACTCACAGTGGGTTAACAAACAACCCTAAAACACAAGTAATAGACGTAATCCTGTAGTGATCAAAGAGATTTGGGAACTTTTTAACTCCAGTGCTTCTTTGACATTCTGTCAACAAAACATTGGTCGTTGCATTCAAAAGTGCAGCGTTATGAGGGCAAGACCATAAAAGCTGCAAAATCTGAATTCACCTTACACTTGAAAGCCTTAAACGCACCGAATTATAATACAGTGAAAATGTCCATCCTCTGTTATTAGGCTTTAACAATATAGTTCTAATATCTCTGCACATTATTAGTTACGAATCATTGTCATACGTGCACAAAATATAATATAAAGTTATTTATACAGTATGGTATAGGCCAGATTTTTTTTTCTTTTAAAATGAAGGTTTCATTGGACTAAGCTGCAAGAGTGCACGTTTTAAAAAGTTTACATTCTTATTATTAATTGATTCATACACTTTTAAAAGGTGTGGTCATTCATTAACACTTGACTTGACAGCTGCAGTGTGTGTGTGTGTGTGTGTGTGCGCGCGTGTATTGTGCAACATTTTTGGGATTCTCTCTGTAAAAAAAAGTGAAAGTCTGCGTCTGGACACAAACACAAGAAGAAAAGTTCGCTGTGAGCCTCTGGAGCCGCTTGTAATGAACACGCTGTTCCGCACGATTTGGAAATAATGCGCGTGTCAGTGTCGTCTTTCTTATGTAAAGTAGCTGTCTTTGAAGGCGGATCTCTTGGCAGGTTAGACCGGGAGGGACTGAGACTCAGACCAGCAGCAGCAGCGCAGACGAGCGCAGCCACTGAAGCCATCAGCTGCCTGTGCGCACGCAGAGCACACAATCCTCCGTGTTTTGGGACACATTAAGGGAAAATCTCTTGGGATATTTACTCAGTTTGTTTTGCCTCCTGTCGAGGAAACATCCGCGCGTTCTGGACTAAACCATTTTTGAGTTCAGGACTGAAATCCTAGCGGCTGCGCTGGGAAGAGAGTGGGAAAGATACGCGAGGACGCAGAGAGTGTGAGGGAACTACTCTGAACACACTTCACTTCTGTTTTCATCCCTGCAAACCCATAACGCACGGTGATCCATGAACTGAGAGCGCATGAAACCATGGACCCGGACGCACGCTGCTTCCAGCGGGGGAGACATCTGTGGACAACCGCGGGAAATATGTCTTTATTACACTCAAAATGAGAACGCGATCGCCCTACAGATAGTTGTGTAAGTTTGACTCGCATCGATCGCGCACGGACTCGCCTGGAATCATCACTTTTGTTCTTCTTTTTTTTTTTGGTTGGATGAGAGAAACATGTTTGTTGTAGTCGTGGACATTCTGCCTGCTGTGTCGTTTCACCGAGAGCGGAGAGGAACGTGTCCGCGTGTGAACATGAGCCTCATCTGTGTGCTGCTGCTGGTCCTGTGCAGCAGCAGGTGCGCAACTATCAGCTCCATAGACCCGGACTGGTCAGGGGAGGGGAGGTGTCAGCACATCAACATCCCCCAGTGTAAAGACATAGGCTACAACATGACTCGCATGCCAAATCTCATGGGCCACGACGACCAGAAAGAGGCGGCGATCAAGCTGCAGGAGTTTGCCACGCTGATACAGTACGGCTGCCACAGTCACCTGAAATTTTTCCTGTGCTCGCTGTACGCGCCCATGTGCACAGAGCAAGTGTCCAACCCCATTCCGGCGTGTCGGGTAATGTGCGAGCAGGTGAAGTTGAAATGCGCGCCCATCTTGAAGCAGTTCCACTTCCTCTGGCCCGACTCTCTGGACTGTTCCCGGCTGCCGACCAAAAATGACCCCAACAACCTCTGCATGGAGGCGCCCACCAACGGCTCAGACGAGCCCCCCAAAGTCTCCCACACCCAGCCGCCGGACTTCCGGCCGCAGCGACCTCTGAGTGGCCACGAGCTGCCGCTTAAGGACAGCAGCAGCAAGCAGACGTGCAGCAACCCCGGCAAGTTCCACTTTGTGGAGAAGAGTGAGTCCTGTGCCCCTAAATGCTACCCTAAAGTGGATGTATACTGGAGCCAGGGGGACAAGCAGTTCTCTCTGGTGTGGATGGCCATCTGGTCCATTCTCTGCTTTGTCTCCAGCGCCTTCACTGTGCTCACTTTCCTCATAGACCCACAGCGGTTCAAATACCCAGAGAGACCCATCATTTTCCTCTCGATGTCCTACTGTGTTTATTCCTTGGGCTACCTCATACGGCTCTTTGTCGGCGCCGACAGGATCGCCTGTGACAGAGACAACGGGGTCCAGTATGTCATCCAGGAGGGTCTGGAGAGCACCGGGTGCACTATTGTGTTCCTCATCCTGTACTATTTTGGCATGGCCAGCTCCCTCTGGTGGGTCATCTTGACCCTCACATGGTTCCTGGCTGCGGGGAAGAAGTGGGGTCACGAAGCCATCGAGGCCAACAGCAGCTACTTCCACCTGGCAGCGTGGGCCATCCCCGCTGTAAAGACCATCATGATCCTGGTGATGCGGAAGGTGGCGGGCGACGAGCTGACAGGCGTCTGCTACGTGGGCAGCATGGATGTCAAGGCTCTCACCGGCTTTGTGCTAATTCCCCTTTCCTGCTATCTCATTATTGGCACTTCTTTCCTGTTGTCGGGCTTCGTCGCCCTCTTCCACATTCGCAAGATAATGAAGACCGAGGGCGAGAATACAGACAAGCTGGAGAAGCTGATGGTCCGCATCGGCGTCTTCTCCGTGCTCTACACCGTCCCGGCCACCTGTGTCATTGCTTGCTATTTCTACGAGCGGCTCAACATGGACTACTGGCGCATCCTGGCGATGAAGCACACGTGCGCGGACGGCGGCGGGCCGGAGGCGGCCGAGTGCGTCATGAAGGCTTCCGTTCCTGCCGTGGAGATCTTCATGGTGAAGATCTTCATGCTGCTGGTGGTGGGCATCACGAGCGGCATGTGGATCTGGACGTCAAAGACGCTGCAGTCATGGCAGAACGTGTTCAGCCGGAAGCTGAAGAAGAGGACGCGGAGGAAGGCCGCCAGCGTGTTCACCAGCAGCCGGCCTTACATCAAACCACACCCATCTCTCAAAGGGCCCAACACCAAGTACGAGCCCACGCGGCCTCCGCCGACTTGTGTATGAGCTGGCTCGCTTTGCAAAAACCCAAAAAAAAAAAAATACTTGTAAAGCTCTTATCTGAACGAGACTTTGTGTTCAAAGTGGCATCAAAAGAATCAAGGTTCAAGTTTTATTTATGCAAAAATGATGCGACGTGTGTGTGTGTGTGTTTTTGAGCTGCCTTTGTTTGAGAAACAGAAATCTGCTTCTCCTGGATTCACTTATTCTATTGAGGAACTTGGTAGAGCGAGGAAGAGAAAAACAAATGTACTGTTCCCAAGACAAAAAAGAGTGGACTGAACCATTTTGGATGTGCCATGGGGCAACTTGAATAATGTGCAATAGATGTTTTCCTTACAGGCAAAAAAAAAGAAAAAGACAAACTGCAGAGAATGCAAGGAGGCAAATGGTCAAGGACGCGGGTGTTTTTATTTGAAATCAAAGCAGCGTCACGTAACGTTTGAACTGAAGTGAGAGCAGCTCGTCCGCTTACACCCTGAACTCACTAAGCACTCGTTCGTGAAAAGTTTATTTGTACACACAGTTTTTTTTTTTTTCCTTTGCTGTTTTAAAGCACAAGAGAACATTTGTATATATTTCTAAAAAACGAAACAAAAAAAACAACAACTGAGATTTTATAGAAAAATGAATAAAACGTTCTAGTTTTACATGTTTACGGCTGTGTGCTGCTACTTTCTTGTCGTTCTCTTTCACCGTCGTCATTGGTGCAAATATTGTGAATTTGATGGTATGTTCAACTGTAACATCAGCGGAATTGATTGAAAAATAACACACCAGAGTTTTTATGAGTCGTTCAGATAATTAATCCCAAAAAAAAAACACTTACAGATGTTTAATTTTAAGGCTCATCCGTGTATGCCGGTATGTGAACAGGAAGCGTACGCCATCATATAATCCTAATCTATTCTCTCTAGGTTATTTTAAATCGTTCTAAAGAAACAGTGAGACGTTTAAGTCCCGTTTCGGCAAAGATACAAAAAAGTCAAGTGTCAAGAGTTA
Organism: Solea senegalensis; assembly: GCF_019176455.1. Lineage (NCBI taxonomy): Eukaryota > Metazoa > Chordata > Actinopteri > Pleuronectiformes > Soleidae > Solea > Solea senegalensis. The sequence goes on along the minus strand of NC_058025.1, from coordinate 1,390,661 downwards.
CTGAAATTATAATGCAGTGTTTCATTTTGAACAAAAAATGTGTTTTTATAACCTCCTGCTTTTAGAAGCAAAAATAATATAAAATGAATATAATATACAACTTCATTTTAGCCGCACCTCCTCCTCTCTGCCACCTCTCTCTCCTAACGCTCTTCCTCTCTGCTTGTTTCACTGTATCACACGATAATCCAGCTCTCATTCGGGCCAGGATTAGACCGCTTGAAGGGTTTGACTCTAAATACAGAATATCCGTCATTGCTTGTTTGTTTTTTCACGAGCAGGACATGGTGACATTTGTAAAGACACATCTGGCCCGGATTTTGAAGGAGCAACTGAGCAAACTGAAGTCATTGTGTGGTATCCTGAGAGTTTCTGCCGTTAAATGATCCTCAGCCTGTCAACAACACGCTGAGCATCGCAAGTCTGGTCTTGAATCCGGACTTTGACAGTGTTGGTGTTAGAGCAGCAGAAAAATGTCAACGCAAAGTCTCGCGTATAGAAATGTTAGAAGTGAATTAGTCAAGCGTGAGGTTATATTTCTGGAAGTGTGACAAAAGATTCAGGGCTTGTTTTTTTTTCCACCTTCAAATCTTTCTGGGAGTTTAAAGGCGACGGCAGACGCGTTCGTCTCTGGTCCAATAAAGTTTCAGAAGTGTAGAAATACTTTATCCTCGAGGGTGTTCAAGTCCCAGCGTCAGCCCAACCTGTTCTAACAGTCAAAAGCACATGACTCACAAACCTCTATGTGGCTGAATCAAAGTCAGCCAGTGTCTATTGATACTTTTGACTCGCGGAAAAAAAATAAAAAAGGTGTGAGCGCCTTCTGAGAGCTTCAACGGAGGCCACCTGGATAACAGCCCCTGAGGTGTAAGAGAAGGCTGTAAATATAAATGACAGTTACCACCCCCCTCCAGGCCTTCTTCAGCCAAGCAGACTTCACTTCTCTTCTTCTCGTCTCTTCAAAGGGAAAATCCTGCTCAGAGCGAGGGCAAAGGCTTTTTTTTTCTTCTCCCTTTTTTTCTTTAAAAATCACACTCAACTGTGTGCATTTCGCGACTTTAAAAGTACAGATCTTGTTGCATTACCTTGCAGGCGATAAAGTCAGGCGACCGATCGCCGAATCTCAGACGCCGCACACTATATATAATTACACTACCCCAGTTGAACAGTAAAACAATGCTTCTTTGTTTTTTAATCTTCATTTTGTTTCGGGAGCAGTCGTAAAGTTCTCTGACGCGGTGACATAAATCAAGTTGCCGCGATGACTGGCGGCTATGGCAGCTCCTCTTTGATCAGGCATCGCGAAGACGCCCCGCGTCCTCATCCTCAGCTGCTCCTGCAGCACCTGTTTACGAGTTCAGGCCTGTCTTGTTTGGAACGCACTGCTTTAGCCTCTCAGTGTCATCGGCTCATACGTGACATACACAACATACACACAAAGGAATTCAGCCCCGTGCTGTGAGTGGCGGGCTGCAGTTTCTCCCGCCTCCTCCTCCTCCTCCTCCTCCTCCTCCTAATATGCCAAAAACACACAGAATCCTGCCATTTGCTTCTCCTGTCACCGGCAGCTGTGCTCAATGTAAATCCCGTTTCGGAGGAGTCTGCGAATAAGCTGTTGCATCATGACAAATGAAGCTGCTTTGTTTGCTCCGCTGAGGAGAAGTGTCTGTTAGCGGGGTGGGGGTGACTGAGGGGGGAAATCACAGATAGCTGCGAGTTCTGGAGACCAAAGTGATATCAGGGAGTGCATATGAATTCAGAGTACTGAGAGTTAGGGTCGAGTAAAGCGTGGGTGGGCTTGATCGACGCGAACGCAGAGTAGCGTGCGCTCAATCTGCAGCTCGCGCACATACAAGCACGACAGTCGTCTGTGGAGGCAGCTGTTTTCCGGCCCCTGCTGAAGGTGAGAGGTAACAAGAAGCTCTGTCCCAGTGAACATCCTCGCCGGCCCTCTGCTCATCATCAAACACGTAGCTTTGGGTCGAAAGAGGCCTGAATGTGTTTGTTTGCATGTGTAGAAGTGAGCGACAGGCAGATTAGTGCTAACTGACACAGACCTGTGCAAACACAGACACTCCCCCCCTTCACACAGGCAGCGCATGCAGGGACACACTTCCACGCAGGACTAGTCAGGCTTAATACATCAGTAAGTCCGGATCGGTAAGTGGCGACCGCCGCCGCTCTCCACACATTGTGTTCCTTTGTGTGCCGTCTCCTCCCCCGAAGCCTGACCTCCTCCTTCTTTTCTCTGGCTCGGTTGGCTTGGTGCATGTGAGCGCGTTCGCTGGCGGGAATGCCAATAACTGGAGGCAGAGTCTTCAAAGCTGTTTGCTGGGAATTCATTTAAAATAAATAAATAAATAAATAAATAAATAAATAAAAGAAACTCCCCCCAGAGTCACAATCACGACTCAAGCCACTGTTGCACAAGAGCGTTAGCCGTGACGCCGGCGCCACTGAAACGCTCTGGGTGTTCAGCTCTTCAATGTGAAACACGTATTACAGAGCTGCAGTGATGCCCTCGCACGGCTACACAAACAACCCCGTGACGCTCACGCCTTTGAAATTCAAACGCAACCATTTTCTTGAGACAGTTCATGAGTTACATCACAAAGACGTACTTTTTTGGGGCTGTTGTGAAGGCAGTGACGGGTGGGATGGTGGAGTGGAGAGAGCGCGCACAACCACAACAGGAACCTGTCTCCACGTGTATATATGTGTGTGTTAGTGAGAGTGCAGCAAGCCATAGAGGGATAAGACAGACGAAGAGGGACGCTGATGGATCCGGCAGGGCTCGCGAACACACACCGGCCTGAGAGAAAACGCCTGCGCTTCAAAGACACTTCCTGCAAAAACCCAACAAAGAGAGACGGCACAGAGGGGGGAAGAGCATGAGGCGGAACTGTCACACAAACTTGAGGAAAACATCCCGGCACTTCTGGCAGAAATATAGTGTCGGCACACATTTGTACAAAACCAAGTGCAACGGACAGAGACGAGGTCTTGTTTTTAGCATTTAGCATCATTAGCTTCCCAATGAGGCTTGGCTCCGCCCACCAATAAGTCATTCCTAACTAATTGGTGGTAAACAATAGTATTTTTGCTGTATCAGACATCTCTAATCTCAACCATATTTTATATTTCTATACAACGCACACACTTTAGAGAAGAGAAGCTGAACGATTGCTCTTATGTGGAAGATTTGAGGAATTAAACAAAAATCTTGCGTTTTAAATTTAAATTCTTGAAATTCTTGCGTTTGAAACACAAGGAAAAACACTTACACTATTTGTATCTGTAATGGTGGACACAGTCTTTCTTTCTTTCGTTCTTTCGTTCTTCCCGGGGGCATCGCGCTAACATGAATGGGCACACAGAACACAGAACATGTGTGTGGGGGCCACAGCAATCCAAGGCAACCATCCATTTCTGCTCCCATCTCACTTCATGCAGTGACAGGACTGGAAGCAATTTGGTAATAAAAAAAAAAAAGTACCAAGGAACAGCAGAGGAGATGATAAAGGACTTTATTGTTAGGTTTCCGAGACTGTATCTGATTCCAGTGCATGTGTTGCTTTGACTAATCAAGCCCGAGCATGGCAAAAGAATCTTGGTTTCCTGGACACTGGTGGCGGGCCAGATCGTCTGCTCCTGATATTAGTAATGGGAGTGATACCAGCAGCGAAAGGGGTCAGGGGCCTGCTTATCTGGCCTGAGTGGGAAACAGGACTTAAAAAGCACTTAAATGACCAATGTAAGGTCCAGTTGTAATGTTGCTGCCTCCGCTGGCTGCATTTGTTCACGTACGCTGCCGACTGGGCTGCCAATTATTTCTCACGGCGTCTGAGGTGCAATCTGTGACTTGTCAACACTTGAATGAAAATGCAACTGTACTTTTTTCTAACCCGAAAACAAACGTCTACCTCATTCTGCTGGTCTTTTAGGAGCAGATGTGGTGTCAGTCAGGATGTATTCATGCAACTGTGTGTGAAGGGGCTTCCACTAAAGCATGTCAACTGTACATTAGTTACCACACAGATGCTCAAAGCACAGTGCATCCTCAGCAACAGTGAGTGACTCAACTAAAATGTAGGCTGTTTGATCGCCGCCTCAGGTCACGGACTCAAAACAAAAGTAAAGACAAGCATCTGTTCTTCAAAGGAATAAAAAAAAAGAAAAAAAAGAATCAGAGCTGCAGACAACAAAATGCTTGTTTAAGCGTGAAAAACACATGACTCCATTTAGATGGGGATTGAACTGCCGGGGTGGAATGTTAGTCAGCTCAGAGGAACCTCATGGTTTGAAATGTCTATACAATAACTGTACGTAAATTCTGCACCTTTTCCGATCTACAGTAAAAAAAAAATCATTCAGTTGCTGCAAAAAAAACAGCTTTGAAGTGGAAGCGGGAGCACATATGTGCCGATTAAGTGTTGTTTAACCCTGTGGAATCAGTCTTCCTGGTGTTGAATGGTAGTGAGAGGCTGGAAGCAGGTCAGGAGAGAGGTCAGCGGGGACAGCCAGAGCGTCTTAGCGTCGGCAGACACTTTTGAGGACCACTGCGAGGGGGCACCCAATCAGTTCATTGATATTCAAGGATTTGACCCACTGACAACAGGAATGTCACCGGGGTTAAGACAGCTGTGCCTCTCCGTATTGTGCGGGGCCAAAAAGCCAGGGGGAACCCCCGGCCCCCACGCACCCCATGTGCATGGTTGCCATGGTGAGCAAATCAGTCCGGCAGCACTATGTCACCCTCATGCAGGCACATTCTCTCTTTCTTCCTCTCTTTCTTCTCTTTCTCTGACTTTCTATCGCACAGTTCCGCTGAGGAGCCTGCCAGAGAGTTCTCTGTGCGCCGGCAACGCCTGCCGTGTCTTGGACATCCTCATACATATACTGTGTTTCTGGACGTGTCGGGTCAGGGTCACCCTCCGACCACTCAGCCAACGTCAGCTGGAACCGCTCTCGGCTCACCAACCTACCGAACCCTTGTCCGGTGTCGTTGGTGTTAACGTTTAAATAGCAGTTAAATGAGTTCAAACAGCAACCTGACCGAGGTAGCGCTTGTGTGTGTCCACCAGCAGGGCACTCACGGGCGGGTGGGGTCAGGAAGAATTTATCCTCTCCAACTGCATTTTTTTTTTTTTTTTCTAAAAAGAGCAAAATTTTGTGGGTGTGTCTTTGTTTTTAGTCGTCTCACTTTACTAGCTCAGTGTTGCTGTTTGCTCCATCTGTACTGAGATAAGATAAGATAAGATAAGATAAGATAAGATAAGATAAGATAAGATAAGGTAAGGTAAGATAAGACAAGATAAGGTAAGATAAGATAAGATAAGATAAGATAAGAACATCCTTTATTTGTCCCACAGTGGGGAAATTTACATCATTACAGCAGCAAAGACCGTAAAGATAATAAATAATAAGCATAAATTACCAAAAAAAAGGGCAATATATAAAGCTATTAACGTTAAGATAACCCTAAACCCTAAACCCTAACCCTAAAATAAATATTTTTAGGGTTAGGCTAATGTCGCCTGTCGTGTGATGTGGAGCTGATAGTATTGCTTGACGTTAAGGTTACCATATAATAATCGTTCGTGTTCCCAAACGCCAACAGAAATAAAAATCAACCAAAGTTACAAAATGCAGGTTTAAGCACTGGAGTAGAACTATCAACTATCCCATTCTGTGGTTTATGTATCTAAGACTGATTTTTATTATTTTTTCTAGCAGTTAGAGCACCTGGTTGGGCACTGAACCTCCCAGAACCAGGCTGATAGTGAGTCACTAAAGCAGGGGTCACCAACTATACTTGATGCGCTGACACCGGATTATTATGGGTCTGTGGAACGCATGCTGAGAACTTTGAGTCGTCACAGGCGTATTTGGAAAAAGCAGCGAGTCATTATTTCTTCTATCATAAATGAAATATTAGGAAATGTATCAGTCTCTCTCTCTCTCAGCACCCTTTAAGTTTTGTATATGTATTTATCTTAGCCTATTAGTTATGTTCCAAAGCCCCACACGGCTCAGATTATGACTGTTCCATTAAATTAGCAAGATAGAGCTGAGGTGATGTCATGTGCATTTTTTTAGTATGCGTCTACACCACTGTACAACATCAAATCATTTGTTTCACTCACAGAACATCGTAAATCTTCCGTCTTCTAATGGAAAACACCTGGCTGACATGGGGTTGTTTTGTCGTCACACAAATATGTACCTGGACCCGAAGTCGAGGAGATAAGGCCGAGGGGGGAACATTTGCGGCTGTATTTAGCCGTACAGTAAAAGCTGGGGACATGTCTGTGCTTTACCCTCGCTGAAAGCTCACGGCTACTGTGGTTGGCACGGTAATTACAGAGGCGAGGTATAAATCACGGAGCAAAAGGTGGAGGGAAGAGGGAGCGAGACAGAGAAAGTCAAGAGAGAGAGAGAGAGACTACAGCCTCGGGGCAAGAGGAGGCCCTGACACTCAGAAACACACTGTTGCTCTAATGCTCTCTCAACCAAGTCCCTTCATTCTCTCACACACATTCACTGGTGCTACATCCTCACTTTTGCGTTTTTGTACAAACCAAATGCAATAAGCACTCTTTTTTTAGAATTTCTACAAAACACCAGATTTCAATTCAAAAAGATTCAAAAAAATTCAATTCAAAAAGCTTTATTGATTCGACATCACACACAACATAAACAGTATGATAAAAAACAATGAATCCACATGAATAATATGGACAGTAAAATTATCATTCCACATTTGTGTTTCCTGATTTACACCGGATTCCCTTCCTGGAGGTTGATAGTCAAACACGTTTATTGTCAAAGCTGCTTTCTATTCCAGCTTTGCATTCCATTTTTCATACTTTTTAACGGGGTAACAGTAACAAAGCACATTGACTGACAAAAATATTGATTCACGATCAAGTAAAAATGATCAAATATGGAAGTTTCCATCTCAGAGCCGTGTAGAAAGCGTGGTTATTTTAATTCACAGTGATCAGAGTGGGGGTTTTTTTTTGTGACTTTTGTGTCGCTGCACTTCCTCCTTCTTGTCTAAGAGCATGTGAGTCACCGTGTCGTCGGAAGGTGTCGATAAAACTCGTCAGACGCTCTTTTATCGCAAGTCAACACAGAGCAAATGAAGGAAAGCCGCTTCCATTCAAGAAGCGCTCGCACGCACGCACGACGTCGCCTTCATGACCTTTCATTCGTGTATTTATTTGGAGTTTCAAAGGTAGTCGATGCATGAGCTACACATTGTATTCACACAGGCAGTATTACTGCTCATATCCCATAAAAGCAGCCTCAATCAGTCAAATACAATGTTCAGAGGAGGTCTTTGATCTTTTTGTCTTGCTTTCATTGTGATATCCACGACAGAGGACTTAAGATCTTTGGAAAGAGACGAGGGGGAGAATATGAGCGTTGAAGAGGCTTATGGGTCATAGTTGAAGAACTAATGTGCTGGTTGTGTTCGGGTTAAGGCTTGATCTTTCTAAATATGGTGCACACAGTGCAACGTTGACCAAATCTATCGCCTCTGATCTTATACTGCGGAATCTCTTCATCCCCTCAGCTGAGAAACAGAGGGAATCTGCAGGGATGAGATACAGTACCAATGTCATCACATTATTTAAATCGTTACCAAAAAGCTTTTAACATGTTCCAAGCTCTCTTTTTTTTTTTTTGGGATAAAATGTAAACAAAGGGAAAATATCAACCCCATTAATCTCTCATTAGGATAAAAAAAAGTATCATTTGTTACCGTCACTGCGAGTGCAACATCAAAGACTTCCTAAAGAGAGAGTCAGTTAAATGGATTTGGCCGAGAACCAGCTTGTGGTTGGGTTTTAATTTCCGACTAAGTCATAATAGCAGTGAGGAGGGAATGGAAACCTTCTCTGTGGTGGGTTTATGCGGCATCACATTCACACTCACATCCACAATGCACCGGTACCAATGCACGAGTCCGTGTGAAATGCACACAAGACAGGAGGACGCAGTCGTGCTGTGTAGTTTGGGTGGGGCTATCCAGAAGGAACGTGCCATAGTGATCTTCCCGTTTAGCTTCTTTCTTTTTCTTTTTTCGCTGTGGTCCAAGTATGTTCTAAACTGTCAGTGGGAAAAACAGTATATTGAGGCTACGATGCAGCTGCAGTGTCTCAAAAGGACATGAATCAGTCCCGCCCTGCCTCCCTGACCTGCATCTCCTCGCTGACGAACATCACGGTCAAAACAACACAGTGACACAATCATTTCAGTGCACGCAGCGACGCCTTTCGACTGGATATTCCGAGCTCCCGCGTTCCATGAGTTAGTCGTGGCTCATGCTGAATTAAACATGGGAAGGAGGCTTCCTTTTTTTATCTGCAGCCCAAAAAAAGAACGTTCTCCAATCTGACCAGTGCAGCAGATACTCGCCCACTTCAAAAATCCTGCCTTTGATAATGAAAGCGCAGGAGCTTCAAATGAGTTTGTCCTCATTTTGTAATGGAGTTCAGTCACAAACACGAGTTGATGTTTGTAGCAGGAAAAAAAAAGACTCTTTCCTGTAGAGCAGACGCTTTGGTTTCGCTCTCATATCTGTATTTAGTCTGTGTCTGCACAGGTAGATTTAATCCACCGACAGCAGGGTGACAGCTTTCCTTCAAGCCATCTCTGATAAGTGCTGTAATAATTACAGTGGACGTGTACAGACAAGCGCGTGCCGCCTCCCACTGTTCCTCTATAGTTCGGATGATATTCACGATGCTTTGTTCTGCTCGGAGATGTGTTCCGGTTGTGGGGGAACTCGTCCTTTTTCTAGTTGTGATATCTCTGGACAAACAGGGATGAAAGCCCGGGGTCATGTGACTAATGAGACACGGAGGCAGTGGGAATGGTGGTTTTAATTACTGCCCAGGACTGGTCTAAAGGGGGCGGCTGCTGAAGAGCATGCTGAGTGTCCTAGGTTGGGAGTTCAGACCAACGCCAGTCATGCTGTGCCTGACTCCCTTTGATGCTCACTCCCCTCTGCTTTATTCCCCACATTGTGCTTATTAGAGTCTTTGCCGCTGATGCTTCACTGCACCTTTGTTCAAACTGGTTCCCTGGACAAAGAGAGGAATAACCACTGAGGTTTCAACTTCAAAACACACAGAAAAGTTCCAGTGATGCAGAAGGCGACTTAATCTTCTGTGGAAATTGAAGCCGCGGCGCTCGCATCACATGAGGGGATGGACCGTGAGTGTGTGGAGGAGACTGCGTGGTATTTCTTTATCGTTAAAGAATCCAACGGAAGAAGTCGTAAAATAAAGAAGTGTTAAACGTTAAACTCCGCGGCAGAGTCAGCAGCGGGCAGCCTCCTCGTCTTCTCCCAGCAGGAGGGTGTTGCTACGTGCCTGCTCTCTGTTCTTCTGCAGCCCAGCTGTGGACCAACCCTTGTTGACTTTTCGGAGATCACATGGCATCTTCACTGAGGCTGGCTCAGAGGGGGCTCTGACTCTGCAGGACTCTGCTATGGTCAGCACAGGCCTCCCACCACTCATCCTCATCCTCCTCCTCCTCCTCCTCCTCCTTCTTCTTCTTCTGCTGCCGCTCGCCTTTGGACTGCTGTTTGAACACACCGAGCATATTCACTAACACAACAACTAAAAACACGAGCTAAAAACACTTTCTTGCCGCTGCCTCCGCTCATAAAACTGATAGAATTCAGTGGACAAAATCCAGGCCTTTTTTATCACAAATAATCTTTAACAGGTCAAGGCCACCGGCAAGACTTGTTTTTTTCTTCTTAATAAATCAAAAAAACAGGAAATAGTATTTGCCAAACGCTGTAAAAACAAAATGAAGCTTGAATGGAACACGTCCTTGACACTCTTCCTGCGGACAGAGAGCGTGGATAAGGGGTTGAAAAAATGGTTCAGGCATAGTGTGTGGATTATGTAGCAGTCTCTGTTTAGGGTTACTTTGACCCACGGGCTCCTGACTCTTGATACTTTTGGAAACTTGGAGAAACAGTGTTTCCGATTTGATTGAAATGACATCAACACTAACATACTACATGTCTGGATTTACTGCTAATTCATGCCATAGACCTATTTTTAAGCAGAGCAGATTAGGTTCTGATGATCTCATTTTCGAGAACCCACTCACTGATATCACTGCGCGGTAGATCGTCGTTATTCAGACTCCGCTCCGGCTCTGATATTGCAATCAAGGGGACAAGCGTCGCAGGGTTTGATCGCCTTTTTATCCCGTCTTGTTTTTCCTGTTTCAAACAGAAGGTGAGGTTAAGTGACAGGATCATCGGTGGTGATGATGACAGCACTCTTTGGCTGTGATGATAACAATGGAGCACTGAAGTGTGCTGCCTATTTTTGTCAAAGTTCAGCCAGTTGGATACAGTGACTGTGCTGCATGGTTCTTTTTTTATCAGCTTTGGGCCGTTGTATCTTGTGAAGCATGATTAGTGTCAGCGTGGAATCCATGTGGCTGGTGGCTGCAGGGCGAGCTTGAAGCCTGAAGTGCATTCATCAACGTCCCTGGCAGTGTGTACCTTTCTCATCCTCTCACTGTTCAGCTTGCAGCTTCATCTTTTTCTTTCCTTTATAACAAAATAGTGTGTTGTTTTTAAATGTCTTTTCCTCTTTTTGACACATCAACTGAATATATGTACAGTATGTACACAGAGATGGTATTAATAACGCTTTAAACACACAAACATGCCCTCTGTCACTAGGCTCTTAAGTGTGACTTTCTCCTGTATAATCCCATAATGAGGCCTGATGACACTGATAGCTGCCTTTCTCTTCATCTCTCCACTGCTTCCTTGCAGCAGGTAAACAGTGACTGAAGCAGGTCCTCCCAGACTGGTCCCTCAGGTCTGAATCTATAATTGCTCTTAGATCTTAGACATGAAAGACTCGCGTACATCTTCCTAAAAATGCCCTCTGAGGTGCTAAGTTCTGTTTCAAATGAATGTGGGGAAGAGAGGGAAAAAGTTTGAGAAGAAATAATAGCTCACAGTGAGGTACTGTACCATGATGACGGGATAATAACAATGTCAAAATATTCTCAATTCATTTTTCATCATGGCCTTACATAAACACTTCCGACACATGGTCTTTAATTAAGCACTCATGTCATTTGGTCACACCCTCAAGATTTCTTCAGTATTTATTCACTAAAATGTTTATTTGGCCTTGACTTTGTTTAACTGCTGTTTAAACCTGATAGATCTGCGGTGCTTACTGTGTATTTATGAAAGAATATTAAATAACAAATGCCCTTGAAAAACAAATGCAAAAAAAATGACTATACAGTCTTCAAATAGATTCTTCAGATTCACTGGGAACCAGCTCCATGTGTGGATTTGAGCTCTGAGTTTCTGTGGCAGCGAAAAGGGAAGTAAAGTGTGAGTACTGCTGCCATCTAGCGGCCGCAGCTGAGACTGTAGTGATTTTACAGAAGCAGACACAGCACCACTAGGTCAAACGGATCACTACGCTTACCAAAGTAGTCCTCTGGCATTTCTGATTTCTGAACTGTCCATAACGCGTTAATCGGAAGCGTCCAGTTGGAACTATCGCACTTGTTGTACACAATAAGTGAATAGTGAAACTGATAGAGTGTTTCATTTAAAAACGTTGGTTAGAAAGTGTAGAGGCGCATTAATTTTTTCGGTGAAGTGGCCTCGACGCGACGTTCGCAGTTGTGGGTTCTTTCACCACCTGCACACCTGGAGGAAGGTTGTTGTCGGAAAGTGACAAGAGAAAGAAACAAAACGCTTTTTCAAAGGTGAGTAGTTCTGTTAAAATTGACATTTAAAATCATATAACATATAACATATTCTTCATCAAGTTCATATAAAATTGAAACATAATTTATCAGCCAACCAGCGAGGTTCTAGCTCTGCTAATTGATGCTAATTGACGCAATAGCAATCCGACAAGTCAATATTACAGTATTTTAGCCTAAGGCTACTTCAGTGGGCGTCGTGTTTTAACCTAATGTGCCACACAAACGAATAATTTACTCAGTGTTGTCAGTCAAAGGCGAAAAAAATGTTAATTTGGTCGTAGCATTTGCTAGCATGCTAGCCTTTACTGGTTGTGCTGCGTCACTTAATTAGCAGGCGCCATTTTGTCTGCAAAAGGAAAACCATCAATTCCATTACAACTCAGGAGTATTTATACATCTTGTGATTATAATCAACATATTCAATTGTAATTGTTTAGTAGAAATGATGACCTGGCTTTTTTTATTATTATTATTACATTATTTTATTTGCTCATAACTGTACGTTACTGTTGGTTTTTGTAGGTATTATTTGAAAACTATCCCAAGATGACTGGTCGCGCCCGAGCACGATCCAGGGGCAGGGCACGTGGTCAAGAGATCGCAGTACCAGGAGCGGTAAGACCAGTTTGAATTTAAATCAGTGCTGATAGATTTACTAATACAGAATGTGTATTTAGAGTCAGAATTTTAACTGTTAAGTAAGTATATTATGCCACAAAATGTAAGTTTCCTCTACCTGCCATTAGTGTCATTGTGTTTTTAATTAGTGAAGGCGTATTTTTCACAACATAACCCTCATCTCACATGGCAATCCATTCCAGTAAAATAAATTGATGGGACAATTTGATAGACACTGGGGATAGGTAAATTGGACACTCTAAATTGACCATAGGAGTGAGTGTGAGAGTGAATGGTTGTTTGTCTTTATCTGTGTGGCCCTGCGATGGACTGGCGAACTGTCCAGGGTGTACCCCGCCTATTGCCCGATGTAGCTGAGATTGGCACGGCACCCCCCGCGACCCTCTGGTTGAGGATAAAGCGGTAGATGATGACTGACTGACTGACTGACTAATGTATAGCCTATATGTAGAGGATAGAGATGGGGAGATTTGTGTCCGACCGATGTCACAAACTCAAATATCTACCGACGGTGATATTAGTCTGATAATCATTTTAGACCATTTATGAGCTATGAAGTTGTGCCAAATCATTCCAAATACATACAAACAAATAGACAAAGACAAACAATAAATATATATTCTTTTTACAGTCTGTGCATACTGCACAGTGGTATGCGATACATAGGATTTTTGGATGGTATTCGGATTTGCCTTATTTATCTGTCCTATATCCGATCAAGAGATTTTGACCAGTATCAAACGATACCGATTCCCATCCCTAGTAGTGGACTGCTAAATAAAGACTCAAATCAAGTGAATAACAGTTATGTGTTGTAGAGGTAGCCTTTATCAGAATATTATTTTTTATTGCTGTTATTCATGTCAAAAAGAAGCTTATAATTGAAATACGTGACATAATTTACTCAATTATACAAACTCTAAAAGGCAAAGATCCTGTGAATGAGACAGAACTGATTTATGGCCCTTTCAACACGACAGGCTGCTTCTGTATTTGCATTTTATTTTTTTCTTATTGTCCCTGTAGAGCCGGGCTCGAGAGGCTGAACCAACACCTGCACCTTCTGCTGAAGGAGAGCTAGTTGGTCGAGGGAGGCAGAAAGGTACTCCGGGGCCATTCTCTGGAGAAGGTACAGTCAAACGAGTGTGAAAAGCCTTTGAGGAAATGCAAATAAACACTAAGGGCAAATTACTATGAAAGGCAGTGAACCATAGAACTAAGAAGATATATTTGTTTACTTGTTGGAATACTGGTATTCATTTTTTGTGTACTGCAAGGAAAAACTGATCATTGCGCAGCAAAAGACTGTTCAAACAGTGACCCTTTTCTCTGCTGCACCACACATGCCGAAGGGCTTAGCCGAAGAGTAAAATACATGTTAGAGCCATATTAGTACCAATAATGTATGCGGTTACTCACTCACACACACACTCAATTTTACTGCTTGCTCGCTGGAGCACCAATTCATGCTCATGCATTAAAAATACCATTATATAGTTTTGGAAAATACCACATACCATAATAAATTATAGGTCATACTGTCCAGCACTAAGATACAGTAAAGTGGGAGAATCCTCCACCAAGGAAGTTTGGTTTCTCAATGTGTCAATACACTGACAATTGATTTAATAATAATAATAATAATAAAAAAAAGAAATCGTAATCTGGATTCTTGGCCAGATTACCACCAAAATGTAACCTTTTCATCCAGATGTTATCTAAATACATCTTTTACTTGCTGAGGTAATGTACACACTGGAATAATGTTTTACTAAACCTGTGCCATGTTATGTTACACAATACATACAGTGTAATACGTTTATTGTTTTTGCACCATGATGTCTGAATAAGGGCTTTTACCGTCTCTATTTCTGTTCATTAGCTGTTGTGCAGATATCGGCTGGGTTTCAGCAGGTGAAACTTGGAGAAAGAGGTGGACGCCGTCGTGACTTTCAAGATGTAGGGGTGAACACCAGGCAGGCTATGGAGCATGTGAAGGACTCAAAGTCTGGTCTGTCATCACTTGCTATTAATATTCAGAAGTACCTTCAGAAAATAGACATTTTGTCACCTGGGAGTTAGTCAGTCGCTCATTAGACTTGTGTGTACATCCTCAGGAACAAGTGGAAGACCCATTCAGCTGTCAGCCAACTTCTTTCGGATTATGTCCCGCCCCCAGTGGGTTCTGTATCAGTACCATGTGGACTTCAATCCACCAATGGAGTCTCGTCGTTTGAGATCTGCACTCCTCTTCCAGCATGAGGAAACACTTGGCTCAGCACGGAGCTTTGATGGAGCTCTGCTCTTTCTGCCTCACAGATTGCACAGCAAGGTATACTAAAACTTAAAGCAAAGGTTTACCACACATTGCTCACTGTAAAGTGACTGTACTCTGGAAAAAAGCACGATATGTCATGCATTATTATGTTAATGGTAATGATAACGATAAAGTGATGAAAGTTTTGTGCCTTGTGCTCAAATATCAGGAGACTGTGCTTCACAGCGAAACAAGGAACGAGGAAAAGGTTAAGATAACGGTCACGCTGACAAATGAACTTCCACCGACATCACCAGTATGTCTTCAGTTATACAACATCATCTTCAGAAGGCAGGTTTCCCCTTTCAGAATAAATACTTTACACAGTAAAGTGTGTAGTATAAATTATAACTTGTGGTGGTTGCATGTTGATACAGAATTGTATTACGTAAGGTATGCATACATTTTGTCAGTGTCTTTGTCAAAACATCAAATGTTGCATTAAGGTTGTGAATTCATTTCTGCAGGATCTTGAGGATACTCAACATGCAGCAGATTGGACGCAACTACTACAACCCCAAAGATTCACTCAACATCCCACAGCACAGGTTATTTTGTTCAGAACCAGCTGGAACAACTGTTCCCAATTTAAACTTGAAGTACTTTTAAAGTAATTAAAAAATATATCATGTGTGATCTTTTTTTTTTTTTTTTTTGAAAATTAGGTTTTAAATCATGTAAAATTCAGCTTCATTCTCTGCTCTGAGATTGTGGGTGTGGCCACTGCAGCTTTTGCAAAGACGCACTTTTCTTGTCTGCCTGCTCAACGTTTACCAGAGTAGCCATCATTGTTTTTTAGACACACATTAAGCATTTTGAAAAGACAACATTTTTTTTACACATTCTCATTCCCCATTTTCTAACATACAATGTGTGAAGATATGGGATATTTGAATCACAATTTAATTGGACACAATTAAATATTTCCTTACGTATCTGTTATACAGGTACTGTATACATTGTCATGGTGATTAATTGTCTTTTATAATTCATCATATGTTTTAAGATTATTTAAATCACTTCTTACAACCCACCTGCAGTACCTTCATGGCTCACGGGGGGCAGCATAATGAATAATTGAACAAGGATTTTATTTTTTTAAAATTATACACAGCAGAAAAGTGAATCATCACTTATAATGGGCACTTAAGCTTGGGCTTTAATATACTCTGAGGAAACTCATTCAGACTTTGTCTTGAAAGATTATTTGTGCTTTTTAAAATGTGTGTTAAACTGTGTTTCCTCTTGATAGAAAATAAGATTTGAATATGGCCACTTACTATTTTAAGTGCTTATGGGCAGTATTACAGGTTTTGTTTTCTCTTTCAGGCTGACCATCTGGCCCGGATATTCCACCACCATTCTGGCATATGAGTCATCGATCATGATGTGCACTGACGTGAGTCACAAAGTACTCCGCAGTGAGACGGTCCTTGACTTCATGATCAACTTGAGGCAGCAGTGTGGAAGTCAACGCTTCCCAGAGGCCTGCACCAAGGAGCTTGTTGGACTCATAGTCCTCACAAAGTAGGATCCACATTTCACACAAATATTTGTATCAGTGTGGAATTATTCATCTTTTAAAATACAGAGTTAATCATCCCATCCTAACTGTTTGAATGCACCTCAATGTAACCCTAGTCACACAACTGTGGGATGCACTTTTTTCCCCCCAGATACAACAACAAAACCTACAGGATTGATGATATTGCATGGGATCACACTCCCAACAACACATTCAAGAGGGGAGACACAGACATCTCCTTCATGAAATACTACAAGACTGTAGGTGTCATTTACTCTACACAAGCATAACTGAAAAAATAATAAATCCTCAACATGAGCATTGTTGACATGCACAATGTACTTGTAAAGTTAAAAGGACTTTAATTGAGATTTAGGAAACAGAAATTATGTCTGTAAACACACATTTTAAGTGTCAAAATTACCCTCCTGTCAAGCAGACATGGCACCTACACAGAGGGAGTCATGTGTATTCAGTGAAAAAAGGCTGTAAGAATGTACAATCTAGAGTGTTATGTCTTTTTCTTTTCCAGTACAACCTATAGGGAATCTGATGGAAACTTGTATCAACACACCAGCAAAAAGTACTCAAAAACTTTTAAAATAAGATGAAAAATATTGGAGATGCGTCACAGTCTAAAGTGGAAATAACCGGGATTGCCACTGTGTCATCTGTGGTCACAAACCTGCTAAGAACACCGTCACCTTAGCCCTCAGTGATAATTGTTCAGCGGTTATTGTTTTACTTGTGTCATTAAATCCAGCGTTATGATAATCCAATTGATGAAATAAATGATGGTAAATGCTTAGGTTAAAAAGCATGGATCATTACAACCAATGATGGCTATGCTAATGCCTGTAAATATCAGAGGAGTGGTGTTGGAAATGGATTTATCTCAACCATAAAATAAAAATAAAATGAAGTAGACAAAGAAGAAATTAGCATGATCAGCCAGGTCTTCTCTGATGCTGATTGAAGCTAATTATAAACCTATACATCGTAGTGCCATTTGACACGAGAGCTAATTAAATACATTCTTACTAGTGTAAAAAACAGTTTAAATGGTATTGAACAGGTTTTTCACTAGTGGGAATTGGGAGTTGGTGTTGAATATACCCAAGTGTTGATTAATTGTAGTTTGAGTACTCCTGTTCCAGGTGACACTTTCAAATATTCATACTTCACAGCAATACAACCTGGACATCACTGATGGGAACCAGGTGCTGCTGGTCAGCCATGTGAAGAGGCTGGCGGGTCCTCCAGGAGCTGCTCCACCTGGTCCTGCCATGCTAATCCCAGAGCTGTGTTACCTTACAGGTTACTGCTTTCAGGTTTCCACACTAACATTTTGCATTGGTTGCACTGGTGGGCCTAACTTTTTCATTGAAGTGCACCCAAATTCTTTCAATGCACCGCCTTCAGCACCACAATTTCAAGGCCTGCCTTTTTTTCCTCATTTCCCTTAAAAATTAATACTAATGTTAAAGACTGTAAACAAGAATAGGGTGTTGGTAAATGTTCATCTTCAATTTAAGTACAAATATGTGTTTACACACACATTAAATGATTATGTTGCTTCACTGGTTAGATAACCAACAGATCGTGTTAATACTGTGCCTGGGTTTACCAGTAGAGAAGGGTAGCACTCCTGTATACCTACAGTATTTCTCCTCTTGAAGGGGTGGTGCAGCGAGCTGTATACAAACACAATGAACAATAATTTGCAAAGCAGACTTAATTTAATAATTACTATTGAATTAACTATTGAAAATAAGCATCTGTACTATTCTGTGGTATAGTTTGGTCTCCTGTAGTGAATATGTCAGTCACCTAACTAGAGCTGCAACTGACGATTATTTTCATAATCAATTAATCTGTCAATTATTTTCTCGATTAATCTTTTGGTCTATAAAATATCAGAAAACCTTTAAAATGTTGATCGGTGTTCGTCAAACCTGGAAATGAGGTTCTCAAATATCTTGTTTTGTCCACAAAACAAAATGATAAACTTCTAATGATTTCTTTGTTATCCAGAGCCAAGAAATTAAGAAAATATTCACATTTAAGAATCGATTATCAAAATAGTTGAAGATTAATTTAGTAATCGATTAATAATGGATTCCTTGTTTCAGCTCTACACCTAACCCTGCGTGGCACACACCTGCACTACATGTGTGCATGCATGTCTGTGTGAGAGAGGCAGAGCTGTGAACAGAATTATTCAATAGAAGATTCAGTTTGTGATGGTCAGTGTTGATTCGGTTGCCACACATTGATCAGTGTATAGGAAACTCTGGAAATGTTAGGTGAACCAGTGTGACCAAAGAAAATATCTTGTCACACTCACTCTGAAGTATGTGAATTAAATGATCACATGGCAATTATCATTGTAAAACAGTGGTATTAAATTTAAGCTAGTTTTACATTTTTGGAGGCACATTATTGTTGGATCAAATCCATGGTGAACTATAGTGACCATCTGTGATGTGTTTGACAGGGCTGACTGATAAGATGCGAGCTGACTTTGTGATCATGAAGGACTTGGCCTCCCACACCAGACTGGGCCCAGTGGACCGAGAGGGACGCCTCAACAGATTTGTCCATAATATACAGAAGTAGGTGATGATCATTGTGTCTGAATTTACTGGGATGTATTTGTTGAATATCTCACATGTTCAAAGTGATACGATGTCAAGTTTCATTCACTGTTCATCCTTAATGTCACATGTTAATATAAACTCAGTCATGTCGACATTTTCCTGCCAGGGAATTCAATTCAGCAGCTTTCAGTATTGAAATGGCGGGAAGAAAGATTCTGTCAAGGTCTTGAGGCATCGAAATTCAGAGCTTTGATTTTAAATCCTTACAATTATTTTTGTAGGGATGCTGATGCACAGTTGGAGCTGGATAAGTGGGGACTCAGCTTTGATAAGCAACTCCTAAATATGAATGGCAGAGTTCTCCCAGCGGAGAGGATTTTCCAGGGATCAAGATCGGTATACTATGCTTGTAGTTTTTAGTTTTAAATAGTTATAAATTTGTCTTTTTAATGTATTAATCAGAAGAGTTATGTTATCCTAATTGAGAGAGTGTTAATTTTGTCACCTAGTATGAGTACGACCCCATGTCAGCTGACTGGTCCAGACCGATGCGTGGGATGCCTATCATCTCCTCCCCTCCACTAAATGACTGGCTCATGTTCTACACCCGTCGGAATGGCAATGAAGGCCACTCTCTCTTGCAGACCCTCGGCAAAGTGTCAGGTCCACTTGGTATCCGCATGCAGAAACCTGTCATGTGAGTGCCAGATGGAGAATTTGCTTTATTTGTTAAGGCAGAGACAAGATAATGTTACAAAATAAGATAATTTTTTATTTTTTTTCATAACTTGAGCTGGTCTTTTGTTCAGGATTGAGTACCAGGATCATCAGGAGTCTCTCTTCCGAGCTCTGCAGCAGAATGTTGGACCACAAACACAGATGGTTAGTGACTGGATATATAAGTAACACGGGAGAGCAGAATTGTTGGTCACATTTGCCTTTCTATTTGGTACTGTGACACTCTTATCACACAGAACAAAGTGTGCATGTAAGCATAGATGTGTCATGTATGAGACCTTCAACTGTTAATCGTGTGTCAGGTGGTGGTGATCCTACCCAGCAACAGGAAGGACAAGTATGATGGTGTCAAGAAGTTCCTCTGCGTGGACTGTCCCACTCCCAGCCAGTGTGTGCTGGCTCGTACCCTCAGCAAACCTCAGGCACTCATGACTGTGGCTACCAAAATCGCCCTTCAAATAGCTTGTAAGATTGGAGGAGAACTGTGGAGCGTGGAAATCCCTGTAAGGGTTTTTTCTCTGTAAAGTAAAAAAGAAATTCTGCTGTATAGTAAAATGAGAATTAATTCATTTAATTCACCTTTTTGTGCAGCTCAAACAGCTGATGATTGTGGGCATTGACTGCTACCATGACATTGCTGCAGGGAAAAGGTCCATTGGGGCTCTGGTGGCCAGCCTCAACCAGAGCATGACCAGGTTGGTTTCTGCAGCAGAGCCAACTGAGTGTTGACAATTAACCCTATTTTAATTTACAATTTGACTTGGCTGTGTGGTTAATTTTGGTGGGTGACTTGGTCTTTAATTTGTTGTTAAGGTGGTTCTCAAAGTGTGTGCTGCAGCACAAAGGTCAGGAGATCATGGATGGACTGAAGATGGCCTTAAGTGGTAAATTGTTTCAAACATTTTCTCAAATAAACATTAGTTTACATCATAACAGAGAAGAAATAACATCACATCTGTTTTCTAGCTGCACTGAAAGACTATCTGAAGTTCAACAACTGCCTGCCGTCACGCATCATCGTGTACCGAGATGGAGTCGGTGATGGCCAGCTGTCCAGTGTGGTCAACTATGAGGTTTCACAGATCATGGACTCCATCAAGTCCATGGGACAGGACTACATGTGAGTTTACCATGTTCAATAATGTGACACCCAGAACAGCAGCCACAGAACTACCATGCAAGTGATTTTGATTGCGGTTAAGTGGGAAAGTTCTCACACTGAAGTCATTTGACCGATTGTTTTCTCTCCTCCTGCTCATTGTAGGCCCAAGCTGAGTGTGGTGGTGGTGAAGAAACGCATCAGCAGCCGATTCTTCGCCTTCATCAACGGCAAAGTGTCCAACCCTCCCCCAGGCACCATCATTGACACAGAGGTCACCCGTCCTGAGTGGTGTGTTTCTCTGCTGATATCTGCTATATCGTTTCACTCTGTGTATGTGTGTAGTGGTTAACTGTCACCACATTTGTCAGGTATGACTTCTACATCGTGAGTCAGTCTGTCCGCATTGGAACTGTGTCCCCAACCCACTACAATGTGGTGTATGATACCAGTGGACTGAAGCCTGATCACATGCAGCGGCTTACTTACAAGCTGTGCCACATGTACTACAACTGGCAGGTAGGCTGAAGCTGTATATGCATGTACATATTTGTGTATACATGTGGGTGGGTGTGTGTGTGTGTTTGTTTGTGTATGGGGGTGCAACGGTTCAACAAGCCCACGGTTTCGTTTGAATTGCGGTTTTGCATCCTGGGTTTCAGTACGTTTTTTTGCACACAAGGAGAAGAAAAAAACATTTCTACAGTATTGTATTTTGTTTTGTACTAAAATAACGTGTTCCGTTCAGACATGATGATGACTTTTTGTGAAAACTTGTGAAGTTTTCACAAAAAGTCATTGAGAGCAAAATACCCTGGCTTTACTTTAGCTAATTTAACAGCTTTTATTATTTATTGTTGTCTGAATTTCCGGTGCCTCTGAAAGACAAAAGGAAGTTGAACTGGTTTCTTTCCGACCAAGTCCAACTCTGCCCTCGTTCCTGCCACCTTCATGCCTGGCTGATGCTGGCGTAGATAAGCGTTCACTTACGCTGTGTTATGGTGAGAAGACTTAACTCGCGTTAAACGATGCTTTCAGGCGGTGTGTGTTTCATAGCTGCCACAGTAGTGGCTAATGGACCCACGCAGATTAAATATCGACTTAATCATTCAAAAATATTCTATTTGTTGGAATATGAAAATACACTTGTTCTTTGTGCCGTGGTTGAAATTGCCTGGAGCAATGGCTCAATGAACTGGAATTAGTCACAGGCTTGGAATCACTGTTTACACCTCCAAATTGAACTGTTCCTTATGTATTGAACGGTTTGGTTTTGCACCCCTAGTATATACATACTGTACATATGTGTGTATACGTGTTTGTATTGTGTGTGTGTATATATATGCTGTACTTCTGGGCTTTAGGGAATCATCCGAGTGCCTGCTCCCTGCCAGTACGCCCACAAGTTGGCTTTCCTTGTGGGTCAGAGCATCCACAGAGAACCCAACATGCATCTGGATGACCTCCTCTTCTACCTCTAATGACACAAAGATGACCTCTATAAAGTTCTTGAGTTATTGGTTACGAAGTTCAGTTTTGTATTTATCTTTTCAGTGTGAGTTAAAACAGCTGTGTGTGTGTATGTGTGACAGTAAGCAGCTAAAGGGTTACATTACAGGTTTGAGTCTAGTGTAAAGACAGTTGTAATGTGAAATGTGTTAAAAGTGAAATGGAACAAGAGGAACCTAAATTCCTTTTATTTAACGGTTTTGAAGAGTGAAGTAAAGAGTGTTTAACTTTTTTTTTTATTTATCTTTGTTCATGAGACTAAAAGGTCCTGTTTGTTTGAAACAGTTAAAATAAAAACTGTTGTCATCTCTTCCTGATAAAGTAAGCCAAGACACACATTACAAAATATCAAATTTATTTAGACTTTTTATATATATATATGTATCGTATATATAAAAGATTGCACATGCACACCCACACGATAATTTGTAACCATCAATATAGGCTGATAATTCTTATCATAAAGCTAGCACACAACTGCAGACTTTGAAACGATATGGTCTTAAAGACACCGTGAGGAAAGCTTGCACTGTTTGATTATAAAGTTAAATGTACAAAAAAGGCAGTTTGAAAATCAAGTAGAAACATTTAAAAACAATTTACAAATGGACAAAAGTACAAAAAGAGCAACAGTCACTCAAAAATGAATCAAAGCAATGTCTTGAACATGGTCCATACATAGGAAAGGATGTACATCAGGTTACTGTAGGTTAACATGGCTGTTTGGCCGGAAATTGTACAGAAAGTATCAGAATATTTTGCATACATTCTTTTTTCTCTTTTTTTTTTGGCAGTTTCAGTTCAACTCTTGTGTCTAGAAAAAATAGGTTAGATTCTGAAATACACGGGAAAGTGAAACAATGCGAGGAGAAGACGGTGGACGGGTTTCATTTTCACGCACTTACACGGACATGTGCACATCGTTTTTGGGCAGCTTTGAAAATACATTGGCTCTCAATGAATCATACATTCATCACTACTCTAAAGTGTAGATAAATAATATATATATATATATATATAGATATACAGTACTTGTATCCTGCACCAGCAGAACTCAGGACATGAACAGGCATCATTGACGGATTGGCTTTTTAGATCAAATAGATTAGTGGCGTTAGAGGGGCAGTTTAGAGGTAGCCTTGTGTCTCACCGTTGACTTCTGGAGGCGGAGTCAAACTTCTGAGCCCCAAAAGTGTTGCATGTTATAAATTAAATACAGTAAAATGGGACATAATTTGCTGACATATAACAGATCTTTAATATTTGTTTTAAATCACAGTGGCATCAGAAACGCAACTTTGCTGTAGTTGAGTTTTACTTTCAGGAAAGGAGTAAATGTTTTTCTTAATGGGGCTGACTTCTAAATGAGGATGGTCAAGTCAGAATGAGTACTAACAGCTGACCAAGGGAAAACCAACACAAAATGGAAGGTGAGGCATTGGAACCATGATGAGGTGGTGAAGAGAGCGCTGTCTTAAAACGCCGGTTCAAAGTCTTCCGTATGTGTTCAGATGCACTGCCCGCTGCAGCATCGTTCACCTTGTTCTCCGGAACCTCTTTTCTGGATTTCAACATTGCCTTCATTGCTTCACCTGTTCTAGAAATCATTTCTCAACTGTCTGGAAACGACACATGCTCTGCTGCTACTAACTACTGTGCAATTATAAGGCAAATACATGAAAGGTTGGATCTATTAAGTCTTTTCCACCCCTGCTCATTTGACTGCAGAGACCCTGTAGCAGGAACACAAGAAAAACAACACTGATTTTTCATCATGAGCAGGTGTGTGGGGAGTTGATTCTGCTGAGTTTAATCTGCCATCTATTCACGTCACATGTGCTCTTGCCATGTCGGCGTATACAAAGCATGCAAAACTCAAACCCGATTTATTTCACCGACTTGTTTTTGGAAAAACTCAGGTCAACGTCCATCCTGTCCCTCGGATTCATGACACACTCCAACCATGAGCCCTTGATGTTTGGCGGATGTTCTGCTCTCTGCAAACACAGACACTGGTCGGGCTTTAAAAGTGCCGTGATGTCTCGGGACCGTTCTATGAAATGAGTTTTTGAGTCTATGTTTTGGATAATGTTAACAAAAGACAAAAGTAAACAGCAGATGTACAAGAATATAGCATTTGAAACTATGATGGTCTCGCTTTGACACTCTCCAAGCACGTCCTTGGACCAAGAACCTAATTTACAGCGGCAAGTCGTCGAAATGGTTTCCTCCCTTTGGAGAGAAGTCCCTTTCTTTTTTAGGAGGCGTACATGTCCAGCCGGACCCCGTAGTGGCAGGACATGAACCTGGGATGTGTGGATGCGCTGTAGGAGAGGCTGCTCCTCTGGGCGGACCCGATTTTTCCCGATGGAACCTAATGGGAGACCCGTAAGGGACAGTTGAGGGTGTTAAAAAGCCAGCCGTCTCTCACACCTCAGTCACTACTCCCCCCTCCTCTCAAGTCCTTTCTGTCTCAGCAGGGCCACCATAGTTCTGACGTCTACCTTCCTGGATGTAGACCTGTGCCCTCTCCCCACCCCTCCATTTTCCGGCTGCTATGAATAATCTACCACAACACAGACTCAATAGCACATCAATGCTCAACAGTGACTATCAAAGGCAGCTTTCCTTGCACATAAACAGATACATTTGCATTTTGAGGACATATTTATACCACATTCACCTCCTTTTAGATATTTACTGATACAATTATTGACAATGATTGGGTTACAGAGAAACCACGGGTCACTGTCCTCATCTGTAATCATGAGCTAAAAGGCGCTCTTGAATTGCACTTTGGTAAAACATGGGGTTGAAATATTGTTTTTTTATATTGGTACATATATATATATATATATATATATATACATGTATATATGTATATATATATATATATACATGTATATATGTATATATATATATATATATGTGTATATATATATATATATAAATAAGTGTGAATATAAGTGATATACCAGATCATGTCAAATCAAAAAAAATTTAATTTAATTAATGCATTAATGCATTAAGCATTAATTAAAGTTTAATTTTGCTTTAATTTTTAAAGTAAAACTGTCATTTGAGTCACTCAGGTTTGTAATGATGATCACAGTATCTTCTGTTTCATAACTTTAGGGCCACAAAGGACCAGGCATTAAAAACCAGCTGCACCTGGCACTCTTGAGATTTTGTGTAGTGGTTAAAGTTGAATTATGCTTTATATATATATGTATATATATATATACATATGTATGTATATATATATGTATATATATTTATTATTATTAGTATAGTATGTTGTCCAAAATCACAGAAAAATGTTATAGTATAGTATGCTGTCCAAAATCACACAAAAATGTCATGGTATAGTATGTCATCCAAAATCACCCAAAAATGTCATAGTATAGTATGTCGTCCAAAATGTGAAAAAAAGGTCATAGTATAGTATGTCTTCCAAAATCACCCAAAAATGTCACAGTATGGTATGTAGTCAAAATGTGTAGTTTAGTATGTCGACTAAAATTTGACAAAAAGTCATAGTTTAGTATGTTGTCCAAAATTTGACAAAAAAGTCATACTTTAGTATATCTTCCAAAGTTTGACGAAAAAGTTATACTTTAGTAAGACGTTCAAAAGTTGACAAAAAAGTCATACTTTGGTATGTCGTCCAAAATTTGACAAAAAAGTCATACTTTAGTATGTCGTCCAAAATTTGACAAAAAAGTCATACTTTAGTATGTCGTCTAAAATTTGACAAAAAAGTCATAGGTTAGGATGTTGGTCCAAATTGGCCAACAAGTCCAGCTTAGTATATCGCTCCAAATGGATAAAATGTCATAGTTTAGTATGTCGGCCCAAAAAGTCACCAAAATGTCATAGTTAACATGTCAGTCTAAAATTTGACAAAATGTCATAGTTTAGTATGTCCTCCAAAAAGTCACCAAAATGTCATAGTTTAGTATGTCGTCCAACAATTGACAAATAAGTCATAGTTTAGTATGTCGTGCAAAATTGGACAAAAAAGTCATGGTTTAGTATGTTGTCCAAAATTGGACAAAAAAGTCATGGTTTAGTATGTCGTCCAAAATTGGACAAAAAAGTCATAATTTAGTATGTCGTCCAAAACGTGAAAAAAAAAGTCATAGTTATTGGCTGAGATGAAGCATGTTTAATGCTCCATAAGTTTAAACTTTACAGTCATTCTTTCCAAACACTTCCACTGTAACACGACGGGACTCAAACCCACAACCCCTGGGTGACGAGGTCAGAACTCATCCCTGAGGCCACTGAGGCTCATCGTCTTTGTTCTTGTCTCATCTTGGATTAAACGATGATTTTCAGTGTGTCGTCCAAAAAGTCATCGTATAGCAAAGTGTGGACAACTTCAGTGTAAGATGAGACTCTTGTCTTCATGCTCTCAATCTCAAGTTCTTGGTTTCTCATCTTGAGTTTTTCAAAATTTCAACCGCTGAATTACAAGTTTGCTCCTTCATCAGTTCCCTTGTTTCCTCTGTCACTGTTGGGAGAACAGTGCTGAAGATGGTCCAGTGGACTAGGACGTCGCAACACGGGAGGTTGCTGGAGGTATGTGAGTGTCTGTATGTTTGTCTGGGTGTTTAAAAAACACATAACCAAACAAAACTACTTCCAAAAACGAAACCTTCGTCGGTTGCGTCATTTCACTTTCAATGAGGATTTCAACTTCGTTATCAACATCTAGGAAAGAGCTAGCATTGAAGAGGCTTGAAAAAGCCTCAAAGATGCTAGCTTGCCTTTTTTTTGTTTTATGTGATGTCAGCAAACATAATCTATAAAACAATCAGAGATGGCACAAAAAATTCATAGTTTAGTATGTCGTCCAAAATTTGACAAAAAGTCATAGTCTAGTGTGCTTCTCCCAAACCTCTGAGAAACAGCGTGTTTTAAAGTTGTCATTTTTCAAGAACCATAGATGATAGAGCGTCAGGAGGCTTTCAGCAGCTCCCACATTTAAATTTGTGAGAAACGGGTGGGAATTGATAGAGAAATCACAGTTTTAAAATCACCTTCGTCTTGATTTTTCCAAAACTCCAAAGCAAACTTTTAACATGGGAGTGAATGAGAGCTTTGACCTGCGCTTTTAGGTGATTTTAAGAAAAACTGCAAGTCATATGTGTAGGTTGGAAATTGTGGGCAGGAGAAGAGTTTGTTTAAAGATTTTTGTGATTAGATCTCAGCAGTGTCTCAGTCTAGCGCCATGCCTATGGACGCAATACACACTCATTGTAAAATACCTCCAAAAAAAGTGTAAAAACCGTAATATAGGTGGTATATTAGGTGAGAATAGTCCCAAGTCTTGTGACCTGTTTAAAGTTACAATCACGTTTCTCTAAGTACGACAACACTGTGATGCTCCAAAATGGGCTCGGTTTTTCTCCTTTTTTCGGGCCATTTCCCATTCATGTGTATGTGGAATTTCCTTGCAGTTTTTCATCATTTTTGTCGCCATGGTTACTTGAAAGTCTTAGAAAAGTCAAGTCGCACGTTTTGATATAACGTGTGGGGGTTTTCTCAAAACTGTGGGAGGAGTAACGCGGCGAAAAACGGCGGAAGAGGAATAATATCATCGAGAAGAATAAACGTCAGTAGAATAACAAGAGATGCTAGCGCTGCAATGCATTCTAGTGAGAACTCTAGAAAGTTCTGACTAGTATGCCTTGCAGCAGCAGGCACTAATAAACGCAGCACGATTACAATAGATGCTTGCGCTGCAATGCATTCTAGTGAGAACTCTAGGTTCCCACTAGTACAAGGCCGATTGAAGGAAGTTGGGGGCCCCAAGCAAAATGGACATGGAGAAAGATTTTAGATGTTGCCCCGCTCCAACACACCTGATTCAAATGGTCAGCTCGTCATCAAGCTCTGCAGAAGCCTGATAACGACCCATTCATTGGAATCAGGTGTGGACCAGGATTGGGAAACAGTGTGTTAGACTTAAAGCTGACCTGAGAACACATCCCGGGATTAAGATCTCATAGTCCAGCTGTCTGGAGGATCCTCGACTGACAGTTATACACTGCTCGTAGTTCACTTTAACATGTTCCCGCACATAGTACGATGAGGGAACTGGGCCGACATGATTTATCTGCAGAGATAAAAAAAAAAAAGAAGTCAAAAAACAAGTGTTGTACACTTGTTACATAAAATGGTTGAGAAGCTGAAGAAGGAAGAAATGAGAGAAATGAGAGAAAGACAAAAGTGTCACTTACTGTGTTTCTTTGCAATTATACAGTTTATCTATGGACACTTGTAGTTTTTCTCCTTTTGCACTTTTGCGTATAAAAGAGTGCCACAAAAAAGCAGCAAGGGGTTTCTCACACTGTCCTGTTTATTATACATACAGTTAATCCTATCAGACAGACTAAAAATTCATGTTGTGTCTTTATTTTTCAATTCAAACCTGTAGTGTTGTTTCTGGGAAGTGAGCATTGTTATGTCAAACTCATCTGAAACCACTTCTCTAAAAGTCATGTAGAAATGTCTTAACAAACAGCAGTCGTGAAGAAACAGCAACTGACAAAAAGAAAATATACAACTGCGAAAAGAAATCACACAAAGAAAACAAACGCCATCAAGTTAGAGAGCAAAAATGCATCAGGCATCTCATGATGAGTTGATTCTTTACATATTTTAGATATATTGTAGAACCAAAATCAAAACTTCAAAAAACTTCATACACAAGAAATATAAGGCTCGAACGTTTGTGGGAAAAAGTGAAGTGTGTAGGATTTAGGGAGAATCTATTTACAAACACTTAACGCAGTATTAACGATAATGTTTTTATCCTTTTATAATCACCTGAAAATTAATATCTGTTTTGTTCTCATTACCTTAGGGTTAGGGTTAGTTTCTACACCAAAATAATAATAATACTGTATATTGTTGACGACACAGCTAGCTAACTAAAACATTTATTTATAAACACAGAGGCTCATAAATTCTTGTATCCTGAAAGCAGCCCGAAAATGAAATTCTTTCCGTCTGTTCCTCATCAGTCGTGGGCCCAATTATTAATCTACAGAAACAGTGAAAAACACAGGTCAGTTTCCTCATCTAGAGTTAGATGTTGGCATGTAACCTATGCAATCTGCTGTTTTCTGCACTCTAGTTGCAAAATATATAATATTACACTGCCTACAACAGCAGACTTTGTGCTGAGGCCCATTTCTATTTCTACACAGCGAGGCAGGCATATTTAGGTTCGCAGCTCTCTATGGATGGTATGCATGAACAGGAAAATGTCTTCATTCAGAGCATTTGTGCATTACTGTTGACCCAGTGCATTTAAGGTGACTCATTCATACGTAACAGGATCCTTTACACAGCCAGTGTTGGCTGCCTTTGTAAACTCAACCATTGTGTTAAATTTAAAGCAGGATGAAACGTTATCTTGTTGCTGGTCAGGGGGGTAAAGAAATCTGATATTAATTTTCTCTTCTTGACTTGAAGAAGAAAAACCGGTGGGATGGGACTGTGCAATAAAAACAGATTTGCATGTCAAATGTAAACGACGCAGGAAGTAAGCCAGTGGAAAAACTACAAAGCAGGAGTCAAAAGTTGCAGACAACATCAAAGCCAGTACACTGTCTGTTTTGGCTACGCAGGAGGGCTGATCAGTTTTGGTTCGGATATGTATCCACTGCAGGACTGTTGCTCCAACAATCATTAAAAGCAGCTGTGTCTGTCTTCAAACAAGATACGTGTTAAAGCTTATTACTCAGCTCTGTCTGGAATCTCCTGTTATTTGATAATCAGAATAACCTTTATCTGTACATTATTCTCATAGGTGGCACAGTAGGTGGGTTAGTGTATCACTGGAGGTTTTCAGGTCGAATCCTGGTTCAACTTGAGCCTTTCTCTGTGGTGTTTGCATATTCTCCCTGTGTGTGTAGGTTGTCTCTAAGTACTCCAGCTTGGTTGTTTGTTGTTGTTGTAGTCTCTGTGCTGTTTTTTTAGACATGAATTTCCAGAAAGTTGGGTCCAAAGACATGATGTTAATTAATATGACTTCCCAGTAAAATAAAGGTTAAAAAGATCCACAGTTCAGGGTTCACATACGATAAACAAATAAATAAATAAATAAATAACTAGCAGAAGATTGTCTGGGTTGACGTCACAACAGCGGGCAATCTTTGGAGAATTCAGACAAGGGGACGTCAACTGGCGTGATAATACTAGGCTGCAGGCAAGATGATATTACCCATAAGAATCTGCTGTATCATATCTTTTCCTCTAAAAGAGAACATCATTTACAAAATCAACATTATGTTGTATTGAAGAAGCCCTGAAACTAGCGATTGAGGCCGTTAACTCGTCAGGAACATGTTTGCTGACTTTGTAAATCTAGTGGAATTTCATTTCCAATTTCCTTTTGAGTTATTTTTGTAACCAGCGGAGTGACACCTTGGTGGCAAATCTTTATATTCTTACCTTCTGTTTAACTTAACCTGGCAAACCAGACGACTATGCAGAAAAAAATGTTATATATGGTCTATGGATTCCAGGCACCCGCCCACTCACTTGCTTAGGGAGTTTCTCCTCCTGCATTCTCCCATGAATTCATTCATCCAGAAATTAGACTAGGGAGCCAGAAAGAGATTCTAGGGAGAATTTCCAAATGAACGTTTGCATTCTCACATAAAGCCCCTCCAGAGTTTCTCTAAAATGTCCAATATTCACCGCTGAAAGCAGCTACTGTGAGTGTCTCTGTCTGTTCATCCTGTGATATGCTGTTGATGTGTCCAGGCTGTAACCTGCTTCAACCTTATTATTACATTACATTACATTACATTACATGTCATTTAGCAGACGCTTTTATCCAAAGCAACTTACAATGGATTTGAGTACAATCAGTGAGGGGTGGAATCGAACTTGCGACCATTGCGACCATGATGTTTTTCACACATAGGGTACCGGTCTTAACCACTGAGCCACTCCACCCCCCTATTATCTCATTATATGATATGCTGTACATTACGTGATACATGGTCCACAACACTTATATCTGTGATTATCAATATATTGCAAGAAAATCATATAGAGATACATTACTATATGATATCTGCCTGTCTGAAGAAAATATAACGTCTGTGATTTCTCTACTTATTCAGCACAAAGTGCCTAAAGTCTATGTATTGAATGTGGATGGGCATCTCTTAACGTATCTTTCTCCACCGTTATCCTGCTGTAAACTTTCTCTTCTTCGGCCACCCAACTTTCCCCGGCGAGTGAAACGGGCAGGGACTGTTTTTTAGATAGCCTTCTTTCGTTAATTAATATATTGATATTTGCCCTGGCGTATCGAGAAGGAAGGACGACGATATATCACCGAATCTATATTTTGACCCACCCCTAATAAGCTCTATAAGTATAGAAGATAATGTATGAATGTGTCAATAATCGCGTCCTCAAAGTCTTGATAGTATTTAAGAATAACTGAGCAGCATCTGCGATGGATACTTATCCCCTCCATCCTGTCAGCACCTACAAGCACACAGGGTTCACAATCACTGACTCACCCTGGTCCGACAGCGAGGATCTCCATCGGGATCTGTCAGTTTACCACCATATATCATCGGCAGCTCCTCTGCATCGATGTACTTCAGTAAAACTTCCTTCCAGTTATCTGTCAAACCAGAGAAACAGCAATGCATTTAACCTAATATGAACTGGGCATTTGGATAAATGCGAAATATTCAGAAATATATGATGCAGTGACATGTGACGTGTTTCACCTCCAAGAATATGAATCTTTTGTCTTGTGATCTCACTCAGAAAGTGCTTCACAAGGTTGTAGGCCACAGGAAAGAGTTTGGGTGCTACAGGAGAAATATAAGTACAAATCAGATGTTAACCTGTAGTACACTGAAAAAAAAAAAAAACAGGATAGGAAAATACAGAAATGCAGGTGGAATCAGTGCAAATTTACCTTTAATAACAAACAGTCTCTTCAAACCTTCAGGGTAGTTGTCTTCGAACATCTGGAGAATCTAACGGCACACAGGAACTCGCTCAGGTTGGCTGTTATGTGTGTTGTTTGTGTGTGATTGTAGGTTACGCGTGTGTGTGATTGTAGGTTACGTGTGTGTGTGTCTCTGCCTACCTCCCCATATGTTTCTATCGCAGGCTTCCATAAGTGTTTCAGACCTAGACCTTCAACATCATAGATCATAGTGATTGACTCCACATTCCTCCCCAACTGGATGAAAACAGAGTAGGAAGAAGAAAGAAAACTTTTAATTTGTAAAACTATAAAATAAAACCTAAAGGCAGCTGTAGTTCAGGTGAAAATGCCATGAAATCAAGGGTTTATGGTTCAATCTAAGAACAGAGGGACCTCAATTCTATAGAATTTGAATGAATATAATACTTTAATTAATGGAGGGGTTAAGCATCTTGTGCTCACTGTTCACTCACCCTCTCTGACTGGCGGTCACAGTCCTTCTGCAGCATCTCACAGTCTCTTATTTTGGACTTGATGAAGTCTTGTTTGGAGGCAGACAGGAAGAGGCCTTTAGGATCCACCGGTCCAATCACATCGTACCAGATGGGACTACCCTCAAGATCATGACCACACATCCCTCCTGACAGATACTTCTCTATCACCTGCAAACACCACCCATTTTAAACAGTCAGCAGTTAATCGGCGACCTGCTGTTTTTTATGTTTGTTGTGTGCGTGTGTTCCAGGTATTACATGACTACATGTTGTATGGTTAGGATGAGGTTAGGGTTAGGTTAAGGTTAAATTTAAGGTTAGGCCAGCAGTAGTTATGGTTAAGGATAGAGTAACTCTCCAGGAAATGAAATGTCCTCTCAAGTCATGAAAACCAGACTGTGCGTGTTCCTTCTTTACCTCCGGTGGACGCCATTCAGTGATTATTGTGTCTATTTTCATCTGTTTCCTAAACTCCAAATGCTGGAAGAGAAGATGGATGTATGTTAAGACAGACAGTACACGACAGCTGATCCACACATGTATAACATGATGAATTAAGGAGCTTAGGAGGTTTTAGACGGTAGACGATGTAAAACCTGCCTCCTCAGCAGGGAGGGGATCAGTCATGTGCACATGCTTACAGTCACAACAACAAACGGGGAAAGAAATGTTTCAGCCAGCTATTGTTTTCCTAGTTTTTCCCCAGATATTTCTAATATTTTTTTCTTAAAGACCCAGTAAAGTAAATAGAGTTTCTCCTCTTCACAAAATATACATGTTAGAAATGAGTGGTTGAGAACATGTGAAAGACAATTACAACTGTGGAGTAAAGAATTATGGAGAGAAGAATAAAAAGTCTTCTGTTTGTCAGGTGTGTCTAAAAATATGGCTCCATGAATCACCTAGTTAGTACAACTTCCTCCTCAAACGCTCACTTTGTCAGTGTTTGCATGTGTGCTGTGAGTAACTGTACCTGCTCCCACACTACTTGTGTATGTGTAAAGGCTGTTTTTGTAAACATGTTGAGAAGACGGCAAGTTAGGACAGTGCATCTTGTCAATCAGCTGTACAACGTATTCTTCCATCTTTATCTAATCCCCTCAGGCTGCTGTGATGACTCAGTTTCCCCACAGACAGACAATACAGTGCTGCTCCTCTCTAATCTGCGGCCACTCCTATACTGATGCACTGAGCAGTCTGGAGGAGGTAACTTTCACACAGTATACAGATCAGTGACTGAGAGAGAAGGCATTGTGGTTACATAATATCTGTATTGTATTTTATACATAAAGAAAGAGAATCAAAAGTATATATTACCTTCCGCAGCATGGCCTCAGACTTCTGCAAATTGAAGTTTCTGGCTAAAAAAGAAATAGAGAATGAAAGACAAATTAAGGCCAACATGATAGTGCAAAGACCTGTGGTATACAAGTAATATGAAATAGTATTTGAAAGAAGAAATAAAAACTGAGAATACTAAAAACTAAACTGTGCAAACTAAGAAATATAGTATAGGAAGTTCCATGAGAAATGTAATTGTTATTAAAAGATAGTCAAATCTCAAATTTTCTAGACAACTTTTTCTAGTTAAAAGTCTACAAAAGTTTCAACAAAATAAGTGTACAACTGATTATGAAAACATGATCATGTGGAAGTTACATAATTGTATCTTATATAAATAAATAATAAATGCAGTCTCTCTAGAAATAACATGCTACTTTAGGACTGTATAAAAACCACTGTGTCAGTACGACTGATCTCAAACTGACACAGAATACATTGTCTAGTGTTCCTTCAAAGGTGATTAGCTGTGCAGCTTAAAGTCCAGTGGGAAGTGAGACGCTAAACTAACTCTGGCAATGGATTTTGACTGTGGCAGCTAATGCTCCATTCTGAAACCTCAAGTGCAGCTGTGAAGTTGCAGAGTGACCCAAATTTACAAAAGCACAAAGTAGAATCTGGCAAAGGACTGGCCCCTGAATTATTTTGGGTCTATAATAACCATTAAGCCCTAACCCAGTCAGTTTTGTGGTCAATGATTTTTTTGGTGTATGTGTCCAATAACACAAACAATAACACATTAATATCATGACTCATACAGTATATTTCTTGGAATTACAAGATATGGGTTATCTTGTAGAAAAGGCTGGTTTGTCTGTTCAAAATAATATTACACATTACAGAAATGCAGTAAAAATAACCAAAATGTATGCATGTACTGAATTTGCTTTTATTATTATATGTTGTGAATTGGATTGTGATGGTTTGTCATCTTTAAAACGTGGGTCCCTCGTCTCCCTGTTAGTTTCCAAGACTATGTTCTGATTTCAGACGAAAGTGTAAGGTAACCACAGTGCAGGCTTAAAGACGTGGCCTCCAGTGATGTAATAATAAGTGTGATAAAGAGTTATACAGCTTGTGGCTGGTACGAGACCTCCCTATGCATTTCACCTCATTAGATAACATTTTATTACACTTCCTTCTGACACACCACAGATCCACCTTTAATGACACTTTAGAACAGTGCACTTTGTGACATGTTGTCATCTTTTAAATCCTCACCCTGCATTTTAAAAGAAGTGAAGAGAATAACTGGTAACATTTTGGTATTAAATATCTGATCATGTCCTGAGACGACCTTTTGAGAGAACACCAAAAAGAAATGGATATATTTAAGAATGATTTAGATTTCATGAACAAATACTACAGGATTTAGGACGATGCGAGAAATGTTGTCATCACAAAGTGAGTCTGAAATCTGGTACAAATATGATGTATGACTGGTCTTGTGCATCTGATATGACTGTTATATTGGATACGACACAGTCACAGAAGAAGGAATTGGTGTTGTTGCTCTTATTTAGAACAATACATTCAGTCTGTTGCGCATTAAGACATACTTAACCTGGGTTATGTGTGCCTTATACTGTATATAAAATAATTAAATCCACCATTTGGTTTGTTCCAAATTAGAACTTTCCCCTTAGAGGGCCCAAATTAAAGCTTGATAGTGTACCAGAGACTAAATGTTGACACCAATTATATTGCATTGTATGTGGATCCCAGGAACTTTAACATAATTCAATAACACAATAACAATAAGTATGCATGGGAATCACTACTTATTAGAGCTGGAATGAATGGTTTATACAACGGATTAAACTGTTGATTATGTTCTCGATTAATCAATTATTTGTTGGGTCTATAAATGTTCTTGAATGTTTTGTCGACAAACCAAATTATTCAGTTTTAATATTTAATTTTTTTATATGGAGTTGAAAAAAATGGTTGGCAATAAAATTAATAACGTTGTAATGATGTTTACTGTGCACCACATTGGGCTCTTTGCTTTAAATCAATTAGCAGACTATTCCACGGCCCGAGTAAAACAAACCCTTCTCTGTGTTCCTGTGTGGAACTGTGACGCTGACCTTTGACTGAGACAGAGCCGTGTTTCACAGCTGCTAATTTAAGAGACCAATATCCTCTCACTAGCTTTCTGAATTCTTCTTATGAAAACCCTAAATCTGGGGAGCAACAGGTACATGGTGGACGAGTGTCTCTTGGTAGATGGACTGTATCACATCGTAGTGCACCTCTTAATGCGCTTATCAATGGATTAGTCTGATACATGTGCTCGACCTCTCCTCCAGAACTAATCACTGCTCTTCACTTCATTTCCTCCAGCGCAAAAACTCAGCCTGCTAACGAATATCTGATTGTGGGAATTACTCAAATTTAGCTTGAAATTCTGAACAAAGAAGCCGAAGCCTGGTTTAGCTGTGACTGGATGACTTTGGAGGTCAAGGCAGCTTTGGTCTGTCGTCAGTTGTGGTTTTATTCAAAAGCAGAAATCTTGCGAGTCCCTTCCGCTAACACGTGTTTACATGCATTACGTCAAGTTCTTTAATGCACAAATGCAGTGACACCGACACATTTTCATATCTGAATATTTACCGGAGGAGAATCTCACTTTCACCACAAGAGATAGATTTTTGGTTTTCTGTGAGTGACGGCTGTAACCTAAAATAAATCAGCAGGTGCCACATCTTTTTTTTTAAACCCACCTCTGAGCCAGCGTAACAGGAAGTGGTCATGCTGTGCAGGAAGTTGTGGAAGAATGTCTTGTATCCTCTCTCGAAACTACAGCCAGAGGATGGAAGGAAGATATGAGACTTGAGAGATTAAAATATTAGACAGATGAGCCTGAGGCTAAAAATCATTCTTGGAAAATATATATTTTTTGGTTAAACACTGTTTAAATTTTGACTTGGTTGCAGTGTTGAATAACCCATTTCCATGGGTTATTCAACACTGCAACCAAACCTTGTGACTCTCTGTCACTGTGACACTGCTCAACAGATATCTTGTAAACATTTCTCTCTTTTTTACATGGACAGAAGAACAGTGAACAAAAATATATGGACAATTGAACGCTGTCTATACACTCAAGTACTGATCACTGATTATTGATTGGTAATTATTGATTGGTAATCAGGGCTGCAACTTACAATTATTTTCATTATCGATTAATCTTGTTTAGTCCAGAACATACCTGGAAATGATGATGTCGTTTTGTCAACGAACCAAAATTATTCAGTATAAATGTTTTTTTCACCAAAATTATTCACATTTAAGGAGCTGAAAAATCAGAGAGCTTGTTTTAATTATTGAAAAACAAAAACATTAATTGATGATCATAGTACTTGATTAATCGAATAATCATTGCAGCCCTATTGTTTTTATGACTTCACTAAATGTTTGCTAAATGTTTTTTGAGTTGCAGTTTGTTATACATTTAAGATGGAAGTTTAGTTAAAA
Organism: Solea senegalensis; assembly: GCF_019176455.1. Classification (NCBI taxonomy): domain Eukaryota; kingdom Metazoa; phylum Chordata; class Actinopteri; order Pleuronectiformes; family Soleidae; genus Solea; species Solea senegalensis. The sequence continues at coordinate 1,353,150 of NC_058025.1, read as the reverse complement.
CTGAGACTGTATTTACATCTCTAAATCACACAAAATTGAAATAATAATCAAATATCACATGTACAGAGTAGGGACACACAATATTTGACCTTTGCCGATATCTGATATGCCGATATATCCGGAGTGCATATACAGTATATGGGTTTTCCCTGCACCCAACTGCAGAGGACATTTACTCTCTTTTCTGTAGTGAAATTAACATAATATTTTTCAAACTCATGATGCACTAGATGTAGATTAGTTTCCTTCATTGGGCAAAATGAATAAACGTAAAAAAAATAGTTATATCAGCAGATCTTGGCGTGTTTGCCGATATCCGAAAATATATTTTAAAGCCGATATCTGCCGATACCGATATCATGCCATATCATTTCGGATGGTATAGGTTATTGCAAATAATCAGTGGATTAAGAATATGATGTAAGGATTTTCGTGATTCAAAACGTAAACCTTGGGTGATATAATGATGAGTAACCGTTACAAATGAGTTAGAAACAGGTAATAAACTGTTTACAGAGGGTTTCTCTACAAAGACTATTAGGTCATTACAGTAGAAAAAATACGTGATGCGATTTTTTTTTACTTTATTTTTAATTCATTCGATTTAAGAACTTACCAGCTGTAGTGCTTCAGCCTGTTTGGGACTGAGGTCTCCGACTCTTCCGCTCATGACAGATGACGTAAAAGAAGGGCAAATCAAATTGACTGACGGAGACGAGAGAACCAGCTCCTTTTCCAGACGCCTCCTCACCTTGATGCTCCCGCTCAGTGATGCTTCACTGTCCAGTTAATCCCGCTCAGTGATGCTTCGGGGTCTCGTTAATCCCGCAGTCAGATTGCCTGCTGCAGGTGGACGAAACGTAAACACGAGCCTCGCGCCGCCCGTTTTACATCCAGGCCAACCGGCTGAGTCGGCCAAAGATAGGAGACGTAAGAGGATGGTTACTCTGAGCAAAAAGCAGGAACCACAGATAGGAGAAGCCACGCCCCTTTGCAAAATCTTATATAATAAAGTTATCTCTTTTTAATCCATAACGAAGAATGAAGAAATATTCATAAATATTCACAAATATTTATATTATATAGTCCTACAAATATTGTGATTCTTTAACACCAGTTTCATTGTTTGGCAGAGTCATGTTACTTAGTAATACATTACTGTAATTGTAAAGCTTTACCAAGTAAGGAGCAGTGTAAATTTTACATAACACAATTTATGTTATACAATTACTTTTTCCATTCGTGAGGCTCACGTGCTTGTTATGCTGCAATTTCTCTACAAATGTTTGTTTCAGTAAAATGGCTGTACATCACTGACATGTTTCTATTGAGAGCGTTTGTATATTTTGTATTTTAAGATTATTGAAAAAAGAAAAAAGACGACAAGATGATGACCCTCCCTCGTTTTCCGTTTGGAGCCGGAAGTTGTCGTTGCTTGTTTACATTCTTCGAGGGCTCTGAAGAACAAAACGCTGTCAGTTCTTTTCTCATAGAATGCTGCTTGACAGTCCATTAGGTTTGTGTGGTAGTTTTTAACTGTGTTGTCTCGCTGTTGTTGCTTGCACCATGGCTCCAGCTCGCTGCTGTCGCTGTCTCTGGGTAATGTTGCCGTTCCTCTTGCTTCGGTGGCCGGGGCTGCTGCTGCTGCAGGCGGCGGCGGAGCAAGTCGCGCAGGTGGAGGTTTTCCTGGAGCAGCAACCCAGTGTCAGCGCACTGCTTCAGGGAGAGGTGGTGGAGTCCAGTGGGGTCAGCAAGACCTCCGAGGACCGAGAGGAGCTGGACGGGGAGCTGGTCCTGGTGAGCTAACGCGGATTTAGGGTTGTTTTGCTGTTGTATGGTAAATTTGGAAAGCTGACATTTGGTAACTACAACAGAATACCAAGTGTAAGCAACTAACAAGTGTTGTCATTAACTGTTATTTTGTGATTAATAGATTCAGTCAAGGTGAGGCTTAAATTAATCAACGGATGTTTTTACAGCTTTGCCGAAGTTATAATGACAAAACTTTAAGTGAATTAAAAAATGCGAACATTTCAGTGCATATCTGTAAATTATCTATACTAATGGTATACATGTATATCAGAGTTTGATGTATGTCCAGAATCTGGACTCCAGACTACTTTAAATCTAATAAAAGGTTTTTGTCAAACTTAGCATGCTAGTTCTTCAGTGACTGCAAAAAATATACATCTATTTGAGGAAAATATTTATTAATTGCAATTGTGATTTGACAAACAATGCCATTAAAACTATTTTTAACCTGTATCATATTTCAAGGATGAGAACTATTAATTATTTTTAACATGTATGTATTACAGTTTTAATTAGCATAGAAGACAGAACAATCGATGGTCTGTTGGTCAGCTCTAGTTAACTATTTCTCACCGTTTTCTGATGCTTCATATAAAATAAATATTTGTAAATTAATTGAGAAAATAGGCTGCTCAGTTTCCCACAGTGTGTTTATTTTACAGTGCTGTGAATGCTGACACCAGCCTTTATGAAGTGTTGAGTACATCGCTGACATCATCCTGTCATTAAGGATGACTCAGTGCCACTCTTTTGTGCCAGATTTGATTCCGATATGACACCTTGTGTATCTACGCATATCAATATCTGTCTGATACAGCAGTCTAGACAATTTGTTTGATAAGACATTTGTGCTGATGTATTTACCACCCAGTTATAACCAGCTATTTCAAAAACATTAAAAAAAACAAAACATAATTCTCCCACATCTGCAGCATCCTTGTTACACAACAGCAGTGGTGGATTTCTCTCTTTACAGCATGTGGCCTTTGTCTAGTGAAGTATTTACATCACATTTAGGGTTTACAGATATAACTGAATTTTATTTTGTTCTATTTTCAATGTCTGATCCAGTGATTTTGACTGGTATCAGACCAATAGAGTGTCTTATAGGCTAATCCTTGCTTGTTCTATGCATCACTCTGATATTTTTGAAGCCAATTTGAAAGCAAGAGGGCTAACATTTACAACAGCCTTTGCTGCAAGAAGACCATGCAGAAGGGCCTTTCTGTATAGAGTTTGCATGTTCACCTCGTGTGTGCATGGGTTTTCTTCAGGTTCCTCCCACAGTCTTAAATGGAGATTTAGGGATTAGGTAAATTGGACACTCTAAATTGACTGTGTAGGAGTGGATGGTTGTTTGTCTCTATGTAGCCCTATGACAGACTGGCGACGTGTCCAGGGTGTACCCCGCCGTACACACTGGCACCAGCAACCCTCAACCTTTAGCGGAGGAAGATGTATGGATTTTATGCATCACATCCAAGTCTAGATCTGAATTTCCATCAAACAAGACAGTCATGTATACTTAAATGAGAATTATATGAGATACAACTACTTGTAATTTTTAGCAGAGTCATTAATTAAAATGTTGAAAACGACCTATCTTGCAAGTTAACAGTGGTATTTGTTTTAATCTGGATCTAGATCTCCATCAAAATAGTCTTTGCTTGGGCCATCACTTACATTCCAACAGAATTTCATCAAAATCCATTCTTTGTCAGGAATTGAGCTGCTCAGCTGACAGACAGACACATGCTGGCAAAGACTCTCTGACTGAGGTGATAATGAAACACAGTAATAATAATTTGCAGCCTTGAAGCACTGCTCTCCCCCTCCTAAACAGTATTTCATGTGTCAGCTTCCTCAACACATGGTTGGAGGCTGCCAGCTTTCGAAGCAACACCATTCATGGCACTGTTCTTTGAAAGAGAGGTTACATTTGTCACTGATATGATGCCTTCCCTGTAGTGGAAATGTCTACTCTCTTTCCTTAGGTTCAAGTTGAGGAGACGCAGGTGAGTGGAGGAGAAGGCGAGGACGATGCCACAGAGCAGGAGCCATGGATCGGGGTGGTGCCAGTGGAGATTGATGACAGCAAGGCCTCCACTGGGAAGCAGGAGTCGTTCGCTGATGCAATGGTCAATAAAGTGAGTGTGGTCACTGAATGCTAATTGATCCTGTGGAGCATTAGTTGAATGTTTGAAATGTTATGTTGTCTATTCGCCGTCTTAGATGAAGCGAGCCTTAGTCCTCGGAGCTTCAGCACTGATCATCCTTGCTCTCAATCAGAAAACCGTCAGTGAGGTAAAAATGTCCAGGACAGCGAGCATTTGAACGCTTGTTCTTATATCGTTGTGTTTTTAGTTTAGGTTTGGTAGTTTATTTCAAACTCAAAATCTTTTTACATAACATATTTACATTTCCTTGTTGTCACATGTTTGACAAGAACTATGTACTCAATATACAGTTTTTACAATGTTCTTACACTGCTGTTCTTCATCCTTATATTTATTTAAAATATATATTTTATCAGCTTTTTTTTACTCCAATGCCAAGAAACTGTTGTTAGTACCTGAAATTGTCAGTGTTAGTCCAGCATTACAAACTTAAAAGACCTGCCTCTTTGTGCTGCAGATGGATCTGTCGCAGGTGCTGTCTAAGCCCATCATTGTGATCCAGACGTCTGAAAATGTCACAAAGCTGATCGGAGCTCTGCTCAGGTACAGGACTCTATTATTATTCCAGATACTGTCAACAGCAGCCATGCTTTCAGGTGCCCGTTGCCTTTGAAAACAGTGAAAGATAACTGATTTAAAGAGTTGCATACTGTAACATGTTGAACGAATTTGTTAAGTGTGTGCATCTACCTTAAATATATCGTTTGCTTGTTTCCTTCTCTGTAGGGGCCTCCAGGCAACAGCGAAAATCACATACAAGACGATCCTGCAGGACAACCTGGTGAGCTGCACATTCAATCAGCTTACAGTGTGGTTTCATTTGTTAGCACCCCCCAGTGGTGAGTGAACAGATGACAGGCTGAGCTGACAGTGAGCACATGCTGCTGTGTGTCCGGGCAGGGGGCCACACTCACACTGTGGTCCAGCTGTGGTCGATCGAGAGGAGGGCGCTACGGAGAGTGGCAGGGGGTCATCTGCACGGGGGAGACCAACTCTCAGGTCCAGGTGGGAAGGAGCAGAACTAACATATCAGCTTAGTTACACAGTATGTTTTCTTAAAGCTGTCGCATGAATTTAGCGAGTTCTTTGATGCTTCATAATAAATAAATAATAATTTTTACATAATTGACGACTTGTGCAAAGCAAATGTTTTCTTCTGTGGGTGAAGTGTAGATCAGGACAATATTTCATCTTAATATGGTGTTTTGATACGTATGTTGGCTTGAATAAATATTGCAAGTTTAAAAAAATAATAATAATTAGAATTTTCCCAATCCTGGTCCTCAGGCACCTACTGTCCTGCATGTTTTAGATGTTTCCATGCTCTGACACACATGATTCAAATGAGTGGGTTGTTGTCAGGTCTTTGCAGAGTTTGAATCAGGTGTGTTTGAGTAGGGAAATGTCTAAAACATGCAGGACAGGAGTCCCTGAGGACCAGGATTGGGAAACATTGTGATGGACTGAGATTGTTGTATTTGTGGAGTTTCTTGTGGTTTTCACATCAATGCCTGCCTAAACTTGACCAGGCAACAGAGGACGCTGACCAACTCTGTATAATTGTCATCCATTTATTGACATCATTGATTCCTACTGTAAATCTAAAGAGTGAAAATACATTTATACCATTTAATAATACAATGTATTGTCTAATAAATGATCTGAAAGTTTCTTTAGGATCTATTTTTAAACATTTATTTTTTAAGAATGAAATTACAATTAATAACCTTTGAATCTTTAGTATATTTAGTGCATTAAATGATTTTACCTCCCTCCCTAGTGAATGAAATCAAATTCAGATCAAGTATATAATAATTATTATTAGTTATATCAACCATTCCAACTCAAATGAATAACTCTACACAAACTTATCACATTGCCAATCCAGTCTAAACCATAATTTCAGTAGTTTAATAATCCTCTCAATTAACAGACATAATTCATAAATTAAATAAACTATCATCCCCAGACTGACAGGATACCACCAAAGTTAACAGCACAGACCTGCATCATAAATCTTACTAAACTAAAATATAATGTACATACCAATGGCGTCTCAGTTGCCATCCCAGCATTGATTCTCTCCAGCTTGACTCTGGCAGACAAAAGAGCTTCACCTGTGCAAGAGATCCTCCTAATCCAAACGTCCTCAGGTGCTCTGACTCTCCTGATTAGCCTGTCTCTCTCTACGCCACGCCCACCTCCTGATGCTGCCCTTCTGTGCAACATAACAAATCAAAATGAAAAAAATAAATAAACAAATAAAGTCTGTCAACTAATGACTTCACAGTATTTATATATGCAGATAATAAGCTCTGTCTCTGTAGAAGTACCTGCAGCAGTTGTGGGACACTGTCCTCCTGGTGGCTCTGATTCTCAGCACCGGAGTCATCGTCCAGGCTCGTTGGCAGTACCAGGACCACCAGGTCAATGACGACTTGGAGGTAAAGCCCATACTTTTCAACGGCCCATACATTTCAGATCCTGCACAGGTCAATTTTTTAAAACCCGCACCTCCACATACCCGTGAACCTTTTAACTGATCAAAAGACATAATGAACATATAATTTTTTATCATAAAATCTTGAAATTAGTTTTATTATTAAAAAACAAATATGTTATTGTTACCACCTGCTGCCTGCCCACGTTTAGTTATTTTTCACCAGTCCCCTCACCTATGAATTTACTATGTATATTTCTTTCAACGGTTACACAGCCTTTTTACATCATGTACGGGTTTGCTTCAGTGAAGTCTTGTAAGAGGCAGACATGCTGTGCAGTAAAGTCACGTCTGCATTTGATGATGGAATTAATTTAGTTTTTAGCCTTAGGGCTCTTCTGTATCACCACTGAAATCATCACAGCTCTGATACAGAGATGATTACGGTCTTTTCTATTAGGGCAGAAGTTACAATCAAACAGAAATCTCAGTCACTACTACAGTTAGTGAATTGCAAAAGTTGCCATTGAATTCTGCTATTCATATTGTTTTCATTTTTGTATTTGAATATAGAGTAGTATTTGAGATTGTGTCAGGTCGTAAGACTCCGTCTGTTACACAGTGAAAACGTAACTGAAGCCAGACTTAAAAATAATAATAATATTGAAAATCAAATTGAAATATCAATCAAAAAAGTCCAATTCAATATTTCCTCCAAATCGTTCGGCCTTATTTTCGAACTTTCCCATTGTTTTAAGTGTTATATTATGTTCATACAGATTATAATAGAATTTGTTTTATTTGCATATATTTATTTATTTGTACTACTGTCACATCAAGACCATGTCCACACACAGAGACATAGTAGATGGAGAGGACAGAAAACTCTCATTGAGCTTCAGACTTTTAAATGAGCTGCTGTTCTGTGCTGGTTTTTTTAAGCTCCTTCCTAAACAGGACATCCTGAAGAGAATGTCGTCTCTAAAGACCAAAAGATACTTTCAGCCCAAACGCCGGTGTGACCCGTCCCAGCCAGTGGAGACGGACAACTGCGCCGTGTGTCTGGAGCCATTCAAGAACAACCAGGTGAGCTGACTCTCCTCACACTACTGCTGTTGAAAATGAAGCCGATGTGTGTAATAGTGGTGACATGTGTGCTGACATTATGTCACCACTGGTTTGCTTAGTTTTATACATACACTCGTTTGACTTGTTTTTGTTAAATGTTCCGAATGTCTGCAATGAATTAGAAAAACAGACGTGTTCAGCTTTGCTGCTCCGTCAGTTTACAACTATTAACTGCCCCGTTTCCTTGCTTAATGGTGTCTGTTTTAAAATTTGATCAGTCAGAGTTTGTATTTATTCTTTTGGATGAGTATTGTGGTATCTTATCTCTGCAAATGTTGCTGTTATTTTGTCTGTCAGTTGAATATACTGCTGTCCTGGATGTCCTGTCTTTGCCAGGACTCTCGATAATGGGTTATAATAATAACAACAATAATAGTACTTATGACAGCGGATTAAATTGCAGGTGCATATAAAAGATAAGGTTACTCTGTGGTGATTTATTGAACTATTTATTTAGATCTCCAGTAAGAGACATTCTTTCTTGGTCAAATTAACAGGTTTAAAAATGTTTTTAATACATGATACATGTACTTAAAAATGAAACGAGTATTACAATAAAACAAAGAACAAAACAATTTAAGTATCAGCCGTAAAGCAATCGAAAAATGCTTCTTTTTAGGGTCTCAACTATTATTTTCATAATCAATTAATCTGCCAATTATTTTCAAAATTAATCAATAAGTTGTTTGATGATAAAATGTGAGAAAATGTTGAAATGATCATGTATTGTTTTTTTCCACAAACCAAAAATTCAGTTTTAATGTTGTTTTGTCATATTGAGCACAGAAACAAAATATTCACATTTAAGAAACTGGAAAAGTAGAAAACATATTTTAATTATTAAAAAGACACTCAAAGTGATGTATCTATCCATCCTCCAAAATAGGTCACAGTTAATTTAGTAATTGATTGATTGTTGCGGCCCTACTTCTTTTATTGTATTAAATCTGTTTGTGACAAAAAACTTTCATGTACAGAACATACAAAAACATTAGTTCTAAGTTGAGCTAATACAAAAACAATATTCACTTAACTGATCAGAGATTTTAGATCAAATGTTTGTCGGTGAGGATTTAAATTTTGCTACATGTGAACTGTGGGGGACCCGTTTGTTTCTTTCCACCATCTCAGTGTTTACGCGTGTTGCCGTGTCTTCACGAATACCACAGGGAGTGTGTGGACCCCTGGCTGCTGCTGCATCACACCTGTCCTCTGTGTAAACGGAGCATCCTCAGTGAGTTTCCATCACACCTCGAGCATCTGATATTTAAACTCCTTTCATTTAGAGTCGGTGCTTCTGAAGCAGACCTTGTTTAACACAAAATATGTGCTCAGACAAATGATGTGTCTTCCTTCCTTTAAAGTCTTTTAAAATGACTCAGTTGTTTGCAGTTGCAATTTGCGATTGATTTATGTATTTCCCAAAACGTTAGCTATTGTGAAAACTGTTCAAACTCAAGATATTTACTTTCATAGACTAACAAGGAAAAAAAAAGTAAATTAACTATATTGAGTCTCTTATTCACACATTTCTCATTCTTTTTTATCTTTATCTTTCCAGGCAGCTTCTGCAAAGACAGTTAACAGTAAGCTCTCCTCCATTGCAGCAGCAGCAGGGAATCGTCTGTGATATTCCAGTAGCCATTTTTATCAACCTCATACCTTCCTGTGGCCAGAAATGTGGGAGTGAGTCGCATCAGCCGAGAGGCTGACGAGACCGTAGAGCGATCACATTTTACTTTCCGACCTTCAAGATGGGTCTCACGTACAGTCGTGACAGCGTAAACAATAACTAAAAAAAGTACTGTACTGGTACAGTGCTGTCGTGTATGAACAGTACTTCTTCCTGGGATCATGTTACTGTACAATTACGGATTGTGTGTATAATGTGACTAAACACAAACACAGCTGTTCTGTTAACAACACCTGGTAACCTCAGTATTCACACGTCAGTATTTTACATGAACATTGGATGAGCTAAACAGACAAGTGTCAATGATCACTTTAGGTCAAAATGATGTCATTTTCCAACTTATTAAGTGGACTAACAAAGTTTAAACATGGTGTCACCCAGTGTCTAAACTGTTAGATGTAGTGGTTCTGTAGTTTTAGTGCAGAATCATTAACGTTGCCAGTCAGTAGCAGAATTGGAGAAGGTGTTTATACTTGTCCTTTACATGCCTTATAGAGAGAGTTCAGAGTGAAAGAAACCACAAACATGTCCCCAACTATACTTGATGTTTATTTTACATTAGCTAATTTAGTTGCAGTTGTAGTTTAGAACTGTCAGTGATAGAGATGTTAAACAGTCAGGGTTAGTCCTTTTCCTCAGTTTAGTTGATTTTTCGCCCCCGACTTTTACGAAACATTACTGGCATTTTTAATTAATTTATTGACGGATGACAGAAAGTGGTGAAAAATGGAGGTCGGCGTATCAGACAGTGTTCATAATAATGATAAATGTCGCATAATCAGAGATTTTTTTTTGCTCTTGAGTGAAAGTTGAAGAAACCAGTTAACTATTGTCAGAAAATGACAAACATTTGTTAAACTGCTAAACATTACACAAAGCTAAGGTTATAATTTGTCATGTAAGAATTACATTGCATTAATAGTTAATAGCCCTGCCCTAGATTTGTCGTTCACCTGTGATAAACATGTTTACTCCATACATAGCTGTGCAATTAGTCCTAATGAATACAACTTCAAACTATTGTATTGCCATAGGAAAAACACAAAACATGGTATTATTGTATTTATTTCAGGTTTTCTTGCTATGTGAAATCCAAAAACCAATTCCATGTGCTTCTTCCTTTTTTTTAAATAAAATGCTCTGAAGTGTTCAAAGAAAGTAGTTTGAAAGCATGTGCTTTTCAAACATCACAGCATCAGTCTCTTGAGTTTGATTCAGTGAAGGCTGGACAAAGTTATGAACTGGATACCACTGTACTTACTGGATGGTCAACACATGTGTGCAGTCAAATGACTCATGCAAGCAGCTTTCACACAAGCTACTCGTACAGAGTGGGTATTAACACAACACTAGTAGCAAGGCAGTTATTGATGTCCAGACTCAAACACCAGGTTCGATTGTTCGATCAGTTACAGAAGAAACGGCAGTTTATGGGAAACCCTGGATGTCTCATCCCTTGTATTCCTACACGGACTATGTGAAAAATGTCTTTCAGTCTCTCTGGATCTTAATATACTCATTTGTTACTTAATAAAAATAAAATTCTGTCTCTGGTTCACACTCTCAACTTTGGTTATTAAGAGCTTTAAAAGAAGAAAAAGGCCAAAAATCAAAAGCAGATGTTTAGAATCTCACTCACAATGAGTTGTTTGACAGCCTCTGATGACAAACATGCAGAACGTCAGTAAACGTCCCAACAGTTGCAGCTTTTCCTTCTGGAGCGAAGACCAACCTCACTACCAGAGTGTGATCAAAAGTCACAACCATCAAACAGCAACTCTTCATTCACACCTTTCTTGCTACCACCAGTCCTTCACAAAGGTCAGGAAGGGATCATGCCTTTGTTCCTCTTGCGGTCAGCCATGGTTCGTCGGCTGTGGTTGGACACGCGGCTCTTGTTGGTCTCCTTCTTGCGTCGATCCAGGAATGTGTCAAGGGTTTGACCTCGGCCTTTGGGTTGGCCAACAACATTACTGGTACGCTCTGGTCGGAAACTGGAGGAAGATAGAGAAAAATCAGAGTTGTATTTTTTAAAATGTAATATCAAAAAAACATCTAACATTAAAAATACAATTAAGTTCCTTCACGCCAAGCCTACAGTTCCAAAATGTACCTATCAGCGTTGTCAATTTCTAGTGGGACTGTCAAATTATACATTCTTTCTTAATCATCATGATTAATTGCAGAAGTTCAATAGTTAATCACATTTTTAAATTAGATTTTGCCATTCACAACAGTTTTTAACTCCATATTAACAAAGTAAAGTGACTTTTATTGGTGCATCTTCATTTGGAAGCAAAAGAAAGTTACTTTATGAACTTGAGATTAAAGTTAAACAGTTGATGCCAACAGCTCTATTTTTAGTCAGTTACAATCATTGAAACAAAACTTTCAAACCTTTGATTCAAAATTTAGAGATTGAAACACAACATAACAATGGCAGGTTCATGTTCAAGTGTAATATTTAGAGGAAAATGCTGTGTAATCTGGTCTTTACCCTTTCCTTTGTTGCATGGCTGCTCTTCTAGCTTCAGCTCTTTCTCGCAGCAGAGCCGGGTCCTGCACAAATTGGTCCCTGTTCGTGTTGTTCTGAAATAAAAATGGATTTGCACACAAGTCAAAAAAAGAAGACAAATAACTATGTACATTTTTACATATGTAATGTAACATGACAGAGGCATACTTGCAAAATGAAATCAATTTACTTCTGATTACATATATAGATTATATAGACATATATAGATTTTATTCAAACGGTGAATCAGGGAGTGTTAATACATTTTGGTTTTTTTTGTTTGGTTTTACAAAAAAAAAACTTAGAGAAATGTTTTCTGTTAAGTTGAATATTTCAAATACCTGTAAAGGTTCTTCCTCCTCTTCCTCTTCACTTTCTTCCTCTGCTTTGTTTCCTTTTCTCAGTACCTGTGGAATAGTGAAAGGCCTGCAGAGAACAGAACAAATTAGCATACACCACAAGGACAACACAATCCAGAGTTAGAATCCCACCTGCTGTTTACAGTGGCCTTTAAAATTCCATTTCAAAAGTGACAGAAACCAACAAAGCAACAATGATTCACCTCCGGTTCAGTAAACTGTCTCCGTCCAGGTCATTAGCTCCCACTTGGTTCATGTCATACGTGTCGTCATATTCGTCGTCGTAGTCGTCCAGGCCGTAGCTGGCGGCAGTTTCGCCAGGTTCGATAACAACCTCATCTACCACCATCTCGTAGGCCTGATAACGAGCTCGCTGCTCTGCTATGTGACGCTTATCGTCCAGCATCTCACGAGTGTTTGGACCTTTCCTGCAGGAGCCAGAAAACATGAACAAATCACAAAGGAGGCAGTATCATATGAACCCCCTACATATCTTTAAATAATCAGAATGAGCACCATTATATTTTTATATTAATGATTTCATTAATGCTGCGTGTTAATGTATGTACTCTATGATGACAATAGCAGGAAGATTTGTAGGGGTCGTAAAGCTGTTTTTACACGGACAGTGTTGGTCTAGTTTTAAGGCGTGACTCCTGTGTGCGTTTTACCTCCTGCCCTTCCAGACACGGGACATGTCCACCTGGTCCCTGCGGAAGACGTCAAACTCATCGTCGTCAAACACATTGGATCTGTTGGTCAGAACATTTGGAAGCTCCTCCTTCACTGGCCTGGAAAGATTAAACCAGCATTGTCAAATAACATGGTTGTATCACAACATATTTACCTTTGCTTTTAATATAAAGTCTGATCACATCTACTTAATTTACCTAGAAGTATATTCCACCTCTGTTTGATAAGATCAAACAGAGGTGGAATTAAGGAAGATAAAATCACCTTTCTTGCAACAGGTGAGAGCCAATGTATGAGCAATTTATGTAAAGCACAGAGTACTGTGTTACCTTGGCATGGCTCGGTCCAGTTTGTCCAGATTAGGAGCTAACCGGTCCTCCAGGATGTTGTTGATAACTAGCTCAGTGTTGTAGTTGTACTCCTGGAGACAGGCCAGCAGGAAACCTTCACCCAAATCAGGCAGCAGATCCCTGATACACGACAACAGAGATTCTAGCTCTGCTGCACTCAGTGGACACACCTCGCCCTGAGAACATACAACACAGGAAAAAATAAAAACACCAATTGGTTTTATTTCTTCAATAGTAAATGACTCAATTATATAATCACAGAACTCACATTGTTTCCTTTTTGGGGAACATCCAACATGGCCTCTGCTCCCTTCACTCGCTCTCCTCCAGGTTCTTGGTCATCCTGAGGTCTAAAGTCATCTACAAAGGCAGCAGTAGCCCCACCAACTGCTCCCTGATTGGCTGACAGCAATGAGGAGGCTTTAGGCCGAGTCTGGTTTAGTGATCTCTGTCGCCCCATGCTGTCCCAGACACTCTCCACCCCCTGGAGAAGGTAGGACGTCCTGGTCTCATCACTGATGAAACCCAGCAGTTCAGGAAGAAATCAAGTAACACCACAAACACTAGGGGGGAAATATTTGTCTTCAGTAGCTCTCTATTGTAGTTTCTTTCCCCAGCACAAGGAAATACTTTCATGATACTCAAAGGTACAGGACTAACAGAGGTGAAAATACACAGTTCTGCCTCTCCGAAAATGTGTTGTCACACTGCCAAAAGTAGAAAAACCTCAGAAGCAAAAATGCATATACATCACAAGAATAAAATGGACAATACTATTTGTTCACACATGTAAACGAGATTATTTGCTTTCTATAAAGTATTCTGTTTGATGGATCTGCTGATTTGAGTAACTTTTTCTTTTAGATAAAATGTACAGAAAGTACAAAGTACAGGTGCTGACATCATTTCTCAGCTTCATGTTCACATATATTATTGGGGGTAAGGGGGAGTATGGCAAATTTGCAAGATATTATCAGCTACAAAATCCTGTTTGTACAATGTTATAGTGGTAAAACTGATGAGGATACATGACTGGGATGGCCTGCTGCAGGAGACTGATGTCATCTGAGATGGGGAACTGTTCATCATAATCTGACAAGAACCTGTAACGACAATCAATTCGTCAAACTAATTAAGGTTGTATACCTCATCTTCCCCTGACATATGGTTTTCCAGGTTGAGTAATAGACCATATTTAAACCCCAAGCAGCCCCTGTACCTCTGTCTCATTCTCAAGCTATGCAAAGAAAAACACACAGACTAGTGTTTCATTACAACCTCCATGTCAAGAAAACCAAACTACTTTAATTAATAAATGTTAAATGGGTACACTTTACTTAAATGATTTGATTACAAGTAATAAAACTGTAACAAATGATACAGACAGAAGAATTTATCGATTTAAGTGGTCACAGCCCTTTGGAAATCACAGGTCATAACAATAGGTCTCACCTTTTTTCTGGTAAAAAAGATGTGAAATGTTGTAAGAGTTCCTCTGCAAAAGTGTGCATGTTTTCTCTCCTGCAAGGCAACAAATATTAATTAAGTTAAAGTGTGTATTCATGCACATCGTGGTAATCCTGCTAAACTACATGCTGAGAGTATGGACACCTCACCCCTCCAGGATGGGTTGTAGGCAGGTGTGGTGCAGCAGCAGGTGAGCCGTCTCCACCATTTTGCGACAGGAGTGGGACAACCTCTTCCACAAGTCATCCTGAAGTCTAGAGGAGGGTTATGTGAGATTATATTTATCATCATCACCCAGTGGCTCTGTGGGATCGGCATTTGTAGTCTAAGCAGATTCTCACCCTTTATCACCGAAGTTTCTCTTCCTCACTGCCTTCTCAAGGTCAGGCACAGCGGTCTCATAAAACGAGGTCAATCTGTCAGGAGGAAAAACAAAGCTGTTATTTTACAGTGATGAGGAGGGCTGATCATAAGAGGTAGGTGGTGATGATGTCTACCTGCCGAGGAAGCCGTGTGCGTGGAAGGTGGTGCAGGCTGCAGGAAAGATGTCCATGAAGGCATGGATGGTGGAAGTTGAATCAGACAGATACAAAATTATATCTAAAAGATCCTGCGCAAGAGAACAAAACAAAACCACTCATTTATCAAGTAAACCAGCTGCATTTACTGTGTGTCTGAGAGCTACACAATTTTAAGATTACAAACCAAGTTAACAATTTTGATTGTTTTATGTGATAATATAAATTAAAATGATATTATACATCATGTATTTGAAGAATCCTAACCTTGAACTTGAATAACATCAACATTTTGATTGTATCATGTAGTTATGCACCATGTTTTTAATCTGTACTTAGTAAACAACAAACTGAAACTCAGTGTACAATAGAATACAGTTAAAAATCTAATTGCAATTACAAATATCTGTCAGGCAACATATTTTCCACAGACGGTTGAGCTGACCTGTTGGCTCATGGTCATAGCAGTGGGCTGTTTGTGTGCATTCAGCTTCATCGGCTCTATGGCAGTGGCACCTTCACACTGAAGACCACACTTATCTAGGATTGAGTCAAACACCTGTTGATAGAGAAAATATAATGTACACATTTACAACAAATTCATATGGAATGATAGATTGTGGCAAAAAGGTTATTTTTAAAAAAAACAATTGTACCTGTAATACAGTGGGCACAGTCTCACCCAGGTCACTGTAGTAAGATGGCTGCTGGGTAAAGATGTTGTCTAAAAGGACAGCATTATAAAAGTAAACAAAAAAAACCATAAACAAGACAAAACAGATGCAAAAACAACAAGGCAATCAGAGATGGCAGACTTTACCCCATGCATGCAACAAGCCCCTGTCGGCCTATAAGTGTAACAGACTCAGGCGTGTAACAGGCGCAACGGTAGGGCATCTGACTCCTAACTACATGTGTCACATAAATAACGGATTAATCAATTTATCAATTAAGAGTGGTTCAAAAAATCTAAAAAGTCTCAATCAAAACATGGATTTGGAGAATCGTTACAATTGCTCCCATGTGTACACTAATAAGAAAGTGACTTAATAAGAGTTTTTAAAAACAGCTCACCTATCATCTTATGCAGCAGCTGGCTGTTACCCTTTCCAAAGAGCACACACAGATCCAAAATTTTGGGAATGTCAAACAGGAAGTTCTCATAGATAATTTCTCCAAATACTGATGGGGTGAGAAAGTTTTCCTACATATAAAAACACGCAAAAGGCAACAAGTTTTATTGAATAACAAGATTTCAGAATTGTGCTACAAAACAATTCACCGGTTCACATTTGGGTCATGAACATACCTTGGACTCTTTATGTGTAGCCATCCTCAAGAAAGTCAAGAAGACCATCCTGTGAATGGAACGCTGCATCTCAGCCACTGCCGGGGAGGAGGGCAAGGCAGTGAGGTCAAGGCTCCGTGGAGCATGACGAAGGTACGAGTCTAGGCACGTTTGCAGGGACTCATCAAACACCACCTGGAGGAAAAGACAGAATAGGGCTTGTTGTCAATTGATCAACACTGGGCTTTTGATCTTTCTAGCTTCCAACAAAAGATAGAAGAAAACAGATGTCTGAGTAGATTCTCATTTATCCAAGTCATCGTTGTCCAAAACACATTGAGAACTGAATTGGATGAGAGGTGAAACATCTTCAAGAGAAACTTCAAGTCCAGTTGCTACTGACCAAAAAAATGCACATATCATTAGTCACTAACCTGGCACCAAAACTTATCATGGGGCAATGCAAGGAGCCACTCCAGGTCCTCAATGATGAATCTGGCAAATTCCAAAAACTCCTCCACCTCAGCTGGAGAGCCATCTTCTGGTGGAGGCTTGTAAGGCACAAAACAGTGGTCTTCCTTCCTGTCCGGGTGCTGATGTGGAACAGAACGTGCAGGATGTGATTTTCATAAACTGGTCTTTGTTTGGGGCTTATGTGTGTGAACAGCAGACTGTTTTTTGTGGAGCCAACTCACCAGTGCAGGCAGTGTGCACTCTTTTCCAAAAGGGCCAGACTCAGTCACCTGCTGTTCATCCAGTGGCACACGAGCACAGGCCATACCTACTCCTTCCCTACACTTATCTACAAAATCATATCAGAAAAAGTAAGTGAGTGATGAAAATCACATCTAAGAATCTTTTGAACATGTGACATGACACTGTCAAGTCAGTATAATTTTATGTGTTTACAGCCTTTAAGACTCACTTTTAAAGTATTATTAATGTAGAAGTGAAGGAGAGGGAAACACTCGGCACTCTAACCAAAACCTGCAGACACTTGTAACAAACAACATGAGTCAGTTCAGTTAAAAACTTGCTTAGCAGTAAGTTGGCTCAGTAAGAAGACACATGCTAGTACAGATAGTAGTTGAATACGCTTCAATATCTCGGTTAGACTGATGTCATTCTGTTGACGTGGTAATGTCTGGCGTTTCCAGCTGAGCTCACCTGTTCAACTGAGGCGACAGCACGTTAATGAATGGCTAAAACGCGGCTAACGCTAAGCAGCCGGTGAGTTTATATGGTTAAAATAACCGCCCTAGTTAAAATGAAGCTGCGTAAATAAACATACTAACCTCCTAATGTGACCGTAAGCGACTCTTTCAAGCCATTTGACTTCAGTCGACGCAGCTTTACAAGGTTTCTGTTTCCAAACGTAATCACTTGTGAGTTATTGGGGAACGGAAGTGACACATGTAAAGGAAATGACGCATCCACAATGAAAGCCAGAGCTTGTTGTCTTTACCTCCCCACCGTGGGCAACAGACGGCAGAGCAGGATCTCTGTTGTTCCTCAACATAAATTGTATTGTATAATAAAATATAAATTAATGTATAAATAAAAATAGAAATAAATAAACATTTCTACATTTCTGTTCACCTACGTTTATTTATTTATTTATTTCTGTGTCCATGTGTTATAAATAAATTAATAAATCAATAAATAAATTAATAAATGTATTCAAGAGTCAAGATTCAACAAGTTTCCCTGTACAAATTCTTACTTTGCTGTCCACTCAAAAATACCAGCAAAAAGTAAACAAGAAATAGCATTAAAAAAAAAGCAGATAGATATACATAAAGAAAAATAATAAATATAAAAATATATATATATGTAAATATATGCTTATACAGGACAAAAATATGCATTATATACAAGAGAACACACAGATCAGGGAACCCTAATTTGTGCAAGGTGCTGTGTTCAAGTAGCAGATGTAAAGTGGCAGTGACAGTTTTAAAGTGACAAGTAAGATTTAAAGTGACAGAGATGTAAACAAATAACTTTAGTGTAGTCCGTTCAGCTAGTGAGTATTCTGATGGCAGTGGGGTAGAAAGAGTTCTTAAAACGGTTTTGTACCTCCGTCCTGAGGGCAGGGGTGTAAACATTCCATGTTGTGGGTGGGTGTTGTCCTTTATGATGGTGGCAGCTCTCCTGAGGAGAGGGAGGGCAGTGGAGACCTGGTGATCCTCTCAGCTGTCTCTACCACTCTCTGCAGGCGTTTGCGGTCCGTGGCCGTAATGCTGCTGTACCACGCGGTGATGCAGTTGGTCAGGCTGCTCTCCACAACGCAGCTGTAGAAGTTGCTGAGGATCTTTGTAGTCAAATGTCAAATTTCCTCAGCCTTCTCAGGAAATACAGTCGTTGTTGAGCTTTCTTGACCAGCTGTGTTGTGTTGGTGGTCCATGTGAAGTCCTCATTGATGTGTACCCTGAGGTACTTGAAGCTGCTCACCTACTCTACTTCAAGCTCCCGGATAAACAGTGGTTGATGAGGTCTCCTCTCCTATCACTATCATCTCCTTCGTCTTGTCTGTGTTTAGGGTGAGGTTGTTGTCCTTGCACCATGACACCAGACTGGCAACCTCTGTCCTGTAGGCTGTTTCATCCCCTGCAGTGATGCATCCTATCAATCTAGTGTCGTCAGCAAACTTCAGGATGGTGTTGTCCTTGTGGGAGGCGACACAGTCATGTGTGAACAGGGCGCTACACAGGGATGTGTCCTCAGCCCCATCCTCTACACTGTAGAAGATGGGGCACATCCCAGTGGAGTTCCAGTCTTTGTAATGATGCTGGCTGATGTCCCATTGCCAATCCTGACAGACTGGGGTCTGCCAGTCAGGAAGTCAAGGAGCCAGTCGCAGAGGGTAGGGCGGAGACCACGTGTGGACAGTTTGTGGGTGAGTTTGTAGGGAATGACTGTGTTGAAGGCGGAGCTGTAGTCTACAAAGAGCATCCTGATGTAGGAGTCTTTATTTTCCAGGTGGGACAGGGAGTAGTGGAGTATGGCTGTGATGGCGTCTGTGGTGGACCTGTTGGGCCAGTAGGCATACTGCAGGGGGTCCAGTGTATCTGGGATGCTGTTCTGTATGTGCGCCAGCACCA